>NC_056732.1:846985042-847112542 GCF_019279795.1 Protopterus annectens
TTTTAAGTAACCAGGGAATTGTAATTCTTCAGTCAACTAGGAAAATAGTGATACTAGTTAAATATTGTTTTTCTGTATCTGTCTGAATCTTTCCATCTGTGTTATTTTTTATATTTCCTGTGAATTGAAAGTCTGGTGTTTATTGTAAATAGATATTCAGTATTTTCATGTTCCTATTTTATTAATTATTATTAAATATATCTATACCTTTCATTGTGGCTTATCTTTTAGAAAATAGTTTAAACTTTAAAAGAATTGCATTTATTTTGTGGCACTGTGGGCTTCATGCTTCTGAAAGTCTTGTCACATGGCCAAACATTACCATTTGTGTAGGTGCTAATTTTAATAAGATTAATTTAGTATCCTGGCAAGAGTCTTAGATAGATGGCTTTCTGGGTATTCTGGTGGCAATCATTACCTTTTAGTCTAGGTGGAGGTGGCAGAGTGAATTAGCTGTGCCAGCCTTTCCCAGGTGTGTATTAAAACCAAGACTCAAAGGGAGAGTGTGTGTGTCAGCTACTTTGAACAGGGACAATGAGAGCACTGACTTCATAGAAAGCATGGTGGAAGACTTGTCTTGGAACATCCGGCTACGGACTTAATTCTATAACTGTATCAGTGGGGTCTTATTTGGGCCTGGAGAGGGAAATCCAGACCAAGGACTGAACTGTTCTCCCTATGTACTTTTAACAGAAATTGTGCTTGGTGCAGAGCTGCATCTGGAAATACTGTATCTATCTTTGTTCTAAGTAGAGCACTCCCCACTGGTGCCAGTGATAAGGATTGAGGCTCCTTGATTAATGGCTCTGAGGAGGGACATCACACAGGTGTTGCTATTTTAATTAACTGATTTCAGTCACATATGCAGTTGTATTGACAGATTTACATTGCAAATGTGAACGGGATATAAAGGCAGATTTATGGATCATCTGTAATTCTTACTGGTAATTCCTTGTACATTGTGGTGTAACTACAGAAACTTACAGATTCTGAGACCATCCATATCTACTCTGTTATGCTGATATTACAGATATTTCTTAATTCATTTCCTAACAAAACTCTTAAAAACATGTGATGTTGCTGTTATGGATATAACTCCAACGATGCATCTTAACAAAGGTGTTATCATTACTGGCTCAATATTCAAAGTATCTGTACTACCTGTGGCCTGCTTATGGATCCTGAGGTTTTCCAGTGCTTTTTGTATGTTGTTCAAATGTTAGTTTGTGTAGTATTTTAATGTGAAATGCATGCAGACTCCTTTGATATGATGCTGTTTTCTTTGGATCTCTATTTAAAATACATGTAGTATAAGTGCTTCTAATCCCGCACACAAACTATAAAAACATTACAATTTATGTTCATTTTACAAATGTTATATATGAAGGCATTATTACTTTTTAATGTCACTTTAATATTTGTCACAGACAGTGTTATACAGACCTCTGCACTGTACAAGAATACATACTGTTTATGTGGACATATGCTGTCCACAGAATCATCTGCATAAATGGGCTCACACAGGACTATTACCATATGCATCTCACTGTTTTTTAGATGCCCAACCACCCCGAGAGTGATAGCTTCTCTCTACAGAAAATAAAATCATACTTGATGCTCTCCAGCAACATGGACAGATACCCAATGGCCATTCTCGTGATAAGGTTTGAGGCATGAAATCTGGACCGACCTCACTAACATGATAAAAGTAGTTGGAAGTTGCAACAGATCCCGTGATGCCTGTAGATGACACTGCTCAGACATGATCCTTCGAGTAGTCAACAGATTAAGACAATATGAACGACTGAGGGATGAACCCCCCCCCCCAAGTGACATCACAGTATTTCTGGCCTCACTGCATATAGCAAGAGGGGAGTGATGCATACCTGGGGTAGGACTGAAGCTAGAGTTCCAGGCCAAACATTAATGTCTTTCTTTCCATAACGTGGCTGGGTACAGAGACAATCAGGGCATATTCCTGTAGCATGCATATTCATATATTAGTGTTTTTGATTTACAGCAGTAGATTTGAGCCTTGCACACAGATCCACACAGGTTGAGGATGATGAACTTAAGTCTAATGACATGTATTAATACAGCTGTTGTACAGACAGACCAATTCAACCAATATGCTGTTTGCATTAATATTCACAGGGCCATCTACCTTGAGTCAAAACCAGGGAATGGCAGGTGTCTCCATACTGTTACTGCAACCACTGCCTGTTATTTCCTCAGCCTCATTTTATGGCACTGCTGTTTACTGTTGAATTATCTTCCTAAGATTGTACACTACAGGTACATCTAGTGGGGAGCTTAAGTCATGCAAGTTCAAGTTCAGTCAGACCAGGTTTGTCATTGCAAAAGTTTCATCAATGCATAGTACATGGGATACATGACATTAACATCAATATTTTTCAACAGAGGACCAACTGGCATACAGATGCAACATCTATCACATAAGTATCTGCAACCCCAGTTACTGTGTTTTATGTGTAATTCTGTCAGTAATGGCTTTGTTACATACATGTTTTTCTCCTTACTTTTCCACTACAGGATCCACAATAAACACAACCTCTCCACAACAGGAGTCTTGTCAGTGGATTGCTATTAACTATGTTTTATATATGGTATTGCTGTTAATCCTGTTGTTGTCCTGCATTAATAGCATGTCCTTCTTCCTATTCCTAGCCCAGTCTGCATCATACTCATCAAGTGCACATATGAGTGGTATGTGTATATCAAACCTTCTGTATGTTTCATCTGTGTTCACATGGTTAATGTTGGCAATGATGTGATCACTTATAATCTTGCTTTCTCCCTGTAATAACTGAAAGTTCATCCCTCTTCAACAGTGCCCTCCTCCCATGAGGACTCATCAGGTATGTGCTTTGCCAGTATTCCTCACAAATCCATGTATGCTGGCTTTGTAACCTAATTATATATTCCATTGTGTAGATTCCATGAAACAAACATACAGTAGAACTCATGCGAAGTCATTATGTTTAACACTGCAGTGAGATATGTCATACGTCTTTGATATGATGTAAGCACATTTCCCCTGATCTGTCTCTTCTCTATCTTCTTTTAGCTCATTAACTGTCTGTATCATCTGCCAGCCCATCCAGGGATCATAATGTGGTATCTGATGCATCTCAGCATAGTATTATGGCTCCTGGCATACAGCTGTAACATTAGATGTGGAGTGGAAAAGAACTTGTCTGGCCATTTGGAGGATGCTGAGACATAGGAAGTTGAATAGGATGAGGCCACTGAATGACAAACCCAAGTTGAGACCACTGCTGATGGTAGCTCCCCACAATAACCTGAAACAGGGTGTCACAGTAGACAGATGATGTACATGGCCATGTGTCAGAGGGTGTCTGCCTCCTGTTGCAGCCAAATGAATGTTCCCAGCATGTCATCAAACACATCCATGCACTTGCATGTGCCACAGATTGTGTGGCACACTGGCTGTGTGTGATGTATGAAGGACAGGGGTGCAGACACAGTGAAATAATGGCAACATTGACATGTCAATGCTAGCATGCTAGCTTTAGCATGGTTGGTAGAAACCCTAACCTCTATAGTGCTGAAACAGTGCCATAGTACAAGCAATGTTCTGCGTGCCCTGACTGTGGTCAATAGATTGTAATGGCAAAGGCAGGCCACATCTCTGCAGAACCACCACTGCCCATCAAGTATCAGTGTCTGTATTCTAACATGCATACAGTTCCACTGCTGGCCCATATGCTCTGGTCCCACCAGTCACAACAAAACCTTCAGCTCACAGTCATGTTCCTTCACCTCAGCATGGTGTTGGCACCCCAGCAATGTCCTCTGTGGAGTAACCTGGGCCACATGTTTCTGTATATATTCAGAGCAGAGCAGACTGTGGTGAGACATCAGTGAGATCACCGCAGACTGCTTTAGATGTTGTTCAACATTGTCTTAAACATACATGGCTCTTACTGTGATGTATTGTTTGCGTTCTACATTATGTTGTGTTGTTTCTCTCTTTTCATGTTGTTATATTTTAGACATAGGCATGTGTAGCACTAATGTTTGTCCCTTATTGTTTTCCATGCAGTGATACATCAATCCGAGTGTGTATGCATACCAGTGTTAGTTGCACCATGAGGTGATGATCCCAGTTGTGACACATTGGCATATTTTGATATTGTAATATGAGTATGTTATGTCTGATACTCATCGTGTACATCTAGTGCGTAATTGCCATTAGATGCAATCTTGTGCTGCTGCTGTGGTGGACAACACCCAAACATGAAGGTTTAATCTGTGTACTCATGTACTTGTGGCCTGTCATGACTCAACGTTGTATGTCAGATGCTGTCTTGTTTCCTGGTCCAGCACTTGTGGTCACACCCTATGCTGCCTACACCTGTGATGCCTATCCCTATGTCCTCCTCTGATACCGGTGAGATGTCATTTTCAGACATCTGGGGCTCTTGGGGTAGTTCACTCACATCTGTAGCTGGAAGACCGCCATATGCTGTAGTTAGCATGTTGTGTAGCATGGCTCACACTGTTATCATCTGTGCTGCCTGCTCAGGTGTGTATTGCACTGCACCCCCAGATGTGTCCAGACATCTGAACCTAGCTTTCAGTATGCCAAACACATACTCTATGGTGTTTCTGGCTGTTGCATGTGCTCTACTGTAGCCCTCCTGTGCAGAATTGGATGATGTATGGTACGGTGTCATTAGCCACAGGTCAAGTGGATAACCACAGTCACCTGTTGTGGGGAGTAAACACATATTTGGTCAGAGAGGACATAGTTTTGCATGGTATCCTTAGCTTACATCCTGTGTGTGCTTCTGTACTTATCTAGTAGTAGTCCTTCGGGTATTTCATCTGGCTGGAATGTAGCCCTTAGTCCAATTTCCCTCCATATGGCAGCATTATAAACACAGTGTGTGTTGCCAAGATGTTTGTTATGCTGCCATCTGCTGCACACACAACCTGGCAGCTGATGGCTGGCTATCTGTTTCTGTTTATGTGTTGGCCTGCTTCAGGATGTACTGGTAATTGGAGGAGCAGTTCAGGATGTACTGGTGTTTTGATATAGGTATAAGCGTGCAACCTATTGTACCAAATACATGGGCAAAGCATTACAGTTCACCATTCCATGAGGGGTGGATGGGAAGTGTATGTAGTCATCCATATTGTTGCACATAGCTTCCAGGAATTTTGCCAAGGTACAGTTGGCAGCTGTCTTGTAATACTCTCACAGCACCCCCTGCATGTCTCTGGAATGTCCCAGATGCAAGTACACCCAGACTGAGACACACTGGTTTCTAGGTGATGGCATTTCCTCACAGGGCCTAAACAGACGTGTGGGGCACACATTGCAGACAGCCTACAGTAGGTGTCTGCTGATTATTTGTTGGTCTGACAACTGGTTTAGTTGTAGCCTTGTTCTGACTCTAGCTGGCTGCCTTCTTGGGTGCACAGCGACAGACTCATTTATGGCTTGTATCATCACAGCCTGTTGCAGTTCATTAACAGCAGGTTGCATTTTGATGCATTTTTGTTCCTTTGCTATAGAATTCAGCAAAATATAAAGTATTACCTTTTATTCCTTTGGGGCTGTAAAGCATATATCAAGAATACAGAAACAGAGTCAGCATGGCAGTTTGTTGCACTTAAGTTGCCTTGTGTGTGTATGATATGTTTTGGAATCAGACAGGCATGTGCAGTATCCATAATTATCCTGCACTGAATAACTAAATACTCAAACTGCCTTTAGCATGTCTTCTGAAATCGCGTCCACAGCAAGTGCACTGAAGTCTCAATTTGGAGTGCTGCAATGTCTGTAAAAAGCTTCCTTGAGCTTTACAGAATCCAGCCCAGACTTTTACAGACCAGCTCTAAACACAGAATTCTACAGATAGAAGTCTTCAGTGGACCACTATGTTTGTAAATACAGTACATACATATACCACAGTTGTGCATATTATGCTTATCACTTAGTGATATCACTTCATGGATGTCTACCTCTGACTAGCGAATGGTGCCAAAGCCATAGTCTTAAACTCAATGGTAAGAAATGCATAAGTGTACCCTTTGGGAAGTCAATCCCACCTAATTACCATTGGGATAATATGCCCCTAAGAGTTGGACCAGTGGTCCAGGATCTGGGTACACACAAAGACAGTAGTCTTACCTTTGATCACCACATGGCCACAGTGGTGAGGAAATCCTTTTATGTTGTACAACTTAGAAGTAAGGGCATGAAATTTAGGTCCAAATGGTGTCATTATCCCACTGTACTCTGCTCTTTTCAGACCATAGAGTACAAATGCTCCCTTTCATATGTAACTGACCAGGCATATGCAGCAACTACAGCCACCTCAGAGGTTCTTTACAGAGACAATACAAGGCATAATGAACCTGCCTTATGCAGAGCGCCTTAAAGCTCTTTCCCTCTCATCAGTCTCCAATAGACGGCTGAGGGATGATCTATGCCTACACTTATGAATCCCCTACATATTTGCAAGTCAAACAGTACCAGAAATATAAGGTCTATGGACCTGAATTTTGTCTGTGACTTAAACAGAATATACTAAAGAGACAGATATATGTCCCAGAGACTGCCCTCCTATGGAACAGACTTCCCATCTATGTGAAGCTGAGTTTGTCTATTACCCAGTTTAAGCACAACTTAGACCAGTGGATGGGGAATATGATATTTACACTGGGCCTGGCACCTTTGAACCTTATGGACAGAGGTAGCTTATAAACATCTGGCTCTCAATGTTCTATTTGGATACAGGACATCATTATTCAAAGACCCCCTGGGTTGTTAGCTTAGCAACAATCTAAGAATCTATAATGATATGACAGTATGAAGCCTTTATGAACTGTATACTTGAGTACACACAAAGTCTATATACACCAGGATAGGAGAAGGGAAGTTTGTTTTCTATCATTTGATCTTTGTATCACTCAAATCAATGTTTTATTTAATGTTTTATTTATGCATTTGACATTTACCGACAGAGTGATCTGACACCAGACCCATTTTAAGCCATGACATAGGACACTTGCATGACTGCAATAAATATATGCTATGTATAAAAAAAGAAATTTACAGATGAAATACAGTTTCCATATATGCCGGTAATAGATCTGTGGAAGGAAACAATTCACAATCAGTTCATACAGTATATTTGATGTGAAAAACTACAGACATGGTCAAAGGGTGGCATGACTATTGGCAGGAGTTAGGAATGCATTTAAAAATGAGAAAATACTCACTGGCTGACAGTTCTATGCTGCGGGTGGTAGATGATCAATGAGGTTATGCAACACTTTTACCTCTTGGCACAATTATAACTCATTAACACGTATGTGGTGTCACACCTCTAACAGCCTACACACTTACCTGTGTGTATGCCAGACATTTTCTGAAAAATCATCTTAAAAAGCATAAAATAAGCAAATGTAAATGTTTTGTAACAATAAAAGTTATAAAACACAGCAATGTAGTCAGTAAGAAATGTTCTTTGCTGGGGTAATACTGCATTTATTGGGGGAAATTCAATAAAGCTAGCACAAAATATTTCCCATGTGCACATTGCAATTCAATGCACACATGAGCATGACCAGTTTTAGATTCAGTAAACTCTGTGTAGTGGCGCACGTACAAGCACATGCACTTGAACATAAGGAATGTTTTGTGCAATGCAAAATTTCTGCTTAAGTAGCAAAATTTTATGCAGATTAACCAGATGGAGAGATACAATAACCTGTAATCCATCGGTATAGACTGTGTGTCTATATTAGTAGTCTAGAGTCTACACTGAAAGAAGGGGATGTAAAAGTCCACAAATATGGACATAATTCCCCTGAAAAGGTAAAAGCTCATACATAAATGTCTAAACCATACACTGTGGATGACTGAATACAGTAAGAATTATGTCAATGTACTTTTTATTATCATTAATTCTGCATGTTTGCTCTGTGCGCCACATTGCGCAAACATGCTTAATTTAAAAAGTAAAAAATGTAAAAAGAACAACATACAATGCACTGTACACAAGTATTGCAAGACCTTGTGTTGGGTCTGCACAATCATGCTTTCATGCTGTTAACCAGCTGACAAGGCTATAAACCGTGTAGTTTCTAGGCTGCTGGCATGAATATTATGCAAATGAGGGCTAAATGCCATGGACCTGTTGAATTGCTAAAGTGAGCAAACGTGTACAGATATCCACTTTGTGTAGGCTCCTACACAGTGTTCATATTCCTATTGGATGTGGATGACATCAGGGGGGTGTTTCACGTCACATATAGGATTTTTTGTGCTAAGCATGTATGTTTGGGCAGTGCACTGCTTGCCACAAACTGTATGGGTGTAGCTCAGTTTGTGTGCGTGATCAGACCAGACCAGCTATAAATGGAAACCGGATCTATTCAATTAACAATATACAGTTTTGCATAGTTATGCTGCCCCTTGCTGTGCTCAGCGCAGCACTGCACAAAGTAGGCCCTTTAAATCAAGTTAATTATATCCTAAGCAAGTGAACTGCATCACAATTAGCCAATCCCGCATGATGGAAACATTCCAGAACTGTAAAAAGTATGCATAACCCTACATTCTGACTTTCCCTCAATACTCTGAAACACTGGAGTACAGACTTGGAAATTTTAACTGAGATAATGTTAGGGGCTGCTGCAGCTATTCTACATCTGTATGTGCTAGATGCAGAAGTTACTGCTGCTGGTGCTTCTGACAACAGGCCTAAGCCAAGAAGAAATGTTCAAGCCCTGGGTAACCTTCCAGGAGCTACATGAGCTGGAGACTGTAGAGTGCTGAAGGGTGGATAGGGACATATTACAAGAAGTCTGTGAGCTTTGCCTCCCTCAACTCACAGCCACAACTAATAGAGGGGAACCCATCCCATTTGACACTAAGGTATGTGTAGCCCTTAGGATACTAGCTAAAATACTTTTCAAAGACCAACTGGAAATAAGATAGGGGTGTGACAGGCATCGGCATCCAGGATCCTCCACCAATTCCTGGATGCTATGCTTCCACATGCCAGTGAGAACATATCCTTTCCCCTGAGGTGAGGGCCAGCAATATGCAACAGTTCTACTGTGCAGCACACTACTGTGAAGTACTGGGTGTCATAGATTGCACTCATGTACACATTAAGCCACCACGTGGTGAGCAGGGTAAAATATACATTAACTGCAAGGGGTACCAATCCATCAACTGCCAAGTTGTGTGCAATGCCTAGGGGATTATCATGAATGGAAATATATTTAGTTAATTACTTATTTAATGGTAATTGTTTTATTGATCGTTTGATTGCTATATGTATATATAGAGGAAGTTTTTATCTAACTTATGTTACTCTTTGAAGGCTTTGTTTGGCCAAGGCGCTAAGTGCAATACATTCTTCTCTAGATCTGTATTTCATTGTTTTTCTTCATTTTGGTCCATCTGGTGGTTTTATTGATGTTCGTATGGTTACAGATCCTGCTGTCAGCATTCCCTTATTTTTTTGAGAGGACAATTTTCCATCTATCAATTTGTCAGGTTTGAATGTCTCTTCCTCTCAAAGAAAAATGAATAATTTTGTACTGCATGGCATATCTAATAGTGGCAATATGGGTTTACAAGCTGGTGTCTCAAATATAGATAATATTGTTGAGAACATACAAAATAACTTTGTCTCTAAATATATGGAAGAGACACTTCAGAGATTTAATAATCCATTTGCTGGTATTGGTTGTGCCAATACTAACACCTTTGAAATGGAATATATTTATAACTACTAATTTTTTTGTGAACATGTATTGTGCTATTATAGATACACTGATGATTTGGTTTTTATTTATGAAAATGGCATCAATGAGGTCCATAATTTTGTTGATGCTATTAATAACAATGTATACAAACTGATGGTTTACAGTGTGGCAAAGAAATTAATTTTTTGGATCTGCATTTGATTGACCATAATAATGGCTTTATTCAAGTCTCTATACATTGTAAATTCATAGATGGTAGTCAGTATCTATAGGGCACCAGTTGTCATTCACCTCACACTATTAAATCTCTTCCATACGATGAATTAACCAGAATGTTTAGAATTTCTAATAATGAGGGGGACTTATATAGGGAAGTCCACCAAACATTACTTATGTTCCTCTATAGGGGTGTTATGATAGAGGTATTTTGATGGAAGCTGTGAATAAAATTGCTGAAGTTTATTTTGATTCATAAAATAAATGTATATCTAAACATTTTTATAATGAAAATATACAGGTTAAGGAAAATGCAGGTGATATGTTTTTTGTCACTACATATAATATTTTGAGTCAGGAAAAATTGGAAACTGGTAAACTATTACTGGAAATGTTTGAAAAAGGATGCCACAATGAAGAATATCATTAGAAACTGCCCATCTATTTCATACAAAAGGGGATAGAATCTAAGGGATAAACTGGTGAAAACTTATTTTGTACCACTTGATGTTTAACAGTTATGCCATCTCTTAGTAGATTGGGTACTATGCCATGTAATAATTATAGTGTATATAAATATATAGTACCCTGTTTTAATATAATTAATAAGAAATTTGAAGCTAGGAATGGTTTTTCTTGTAATACTGAAGGCATTATATATTGTTTGAGGTGCCCATGTAATGTGTATTATATTGGAGAAAGTAAATGTAGGTTTAAGATCAGATTGCAGGAACATATCAGGGACATCAAAAAACAAAGGGCAGAGAGCTCAGTTGCTAGGCATTTCTTTGATACACATGATGGTGATTCTTCTTTGCTACAAGCTACTATTTTGGAGAAGGTTTTCATTAAAGTGGGTGATGCTGCATTATTAAAAAATGTATTATATAAAGAAGCTGTTTTTACTTTAAAGTATAATACTATTTTACCTGGGGGACTGAATCATGAGCTTAATTGGAAATATCTTATTTAGTTAATTGCTTATTTAATGGTAATTGTTTTGATTGCTATATGTATATATAGGGGAAGTTTTTATCTAACTTATGTTACTCTTTGAAGGCTTTGTTTGGCAGTGGTGCTAAATGCAATAAATTCTTCTCTGGATCTGTATTTCGTTGTTTTTCTTCATTTTGGTCAATCTGGTGTTTTTTATTGATTATCATGAATGTGTTTGTTGGCTACCCTGGCAGTTATCACAACTCCCATATCTGGCACACATCACATGTGTACCAGATGTTTGCTCGAGGGGAAGGACATCCCACAGGGCCATTTAGTGGGGGATGCTGGCTTTGCCCTGGAACCGTGGATGATGACACCCATCAATAATGCACACACATCCATGGAAGAACACCATAATGAGGCACAAGCACAAACTAGGAACATCAAAGAGCATGTGTTTGGGCTTCTGAAGTCACGGTTCCAGTGCCTCAATACATCTGGTGGCACCCTGCATTATTCTCTAAGCACATGTGCACAAATATTCACAAGTATGTGTTATGCTATACAATCTGGTCCTGCAGAAACAGCTGCAGCAGGATCAGCAAAGGGAAGGGATACACAGTTCCCCAACCACTGCCTAGGTCACTACAGACACAGTCACAGGAGGACGACTCAGAGGAGGAACCTCCTGCTGATATCCTTGTAGGCAGATGTAGGCATGCTCAGTACGCCATGGCTTTGGCTAAGAGACAACGCATAGCTCATTCACTGACAACCTAGGGACTAACACCTTACTCCTACTCACGTACACATATTAAAATTGATACTAGCAAACATACAAATCCTGTACCTATCCATGTACTGACGGTGTAATACCTGCATAAAAACAGAGTCAGCCCTGAGCTACAGTTGTGTCAACTGCTGCATTTGCAAGGTAAGTCTGTAACCTACACAATATTCTAGTGGATTATTATGACATGCCGTTGTAGCTATGGAACTGGCACATTATGCAAGTAACTATAGTAGGCTATTTGGACAGAACTTACATCATCATGGGACTATAGACACTCATTCCACTATCATGTCTCCATTTGTAATCAGTAAGCCTCATGCATTTAATATTCATGCAGTCCTACTGCAACAGATTAGTGGTACAGCATTCAAGGGAGATGTTAGAAAGTGAGGTTAAATGACAGACTAGTGTGCATTGCAGCAGAACAAGTGGCTTGTTCCCTCACCCCTCAAAGCAGCACTGTCCTCCTGTAACTGTCATAACAGCAACTCTCAGATTACACACAGTTAGTATGCCACACAGTCTCAGGACAGTAATACAGAATTTGATCTTACATTGTATGTGTTAGGTAACTGAAGTATTGCAATGTACATATTTATGCAGGTGATTGTGTGATGAATGTTCCTGTCTGTCAAGCACCTTCTGTGGCTCAAAGGAATAAGGCAGTAACTTGAATGATGGTGTTAAGGGTTCTAATTCTGAGATATCCAGATATTTTGGATGTGAACTAGTGATAATGCGTTTCACAGACTGAATCAATGCTATACCATTATTAACCTGTTTCTCATATTAATTACACAAAACAAGAACAGAGGTCACACTGTGTAACACACAAAATCCTGACCTGGAGTGCAGCAGTTAATGGAACAGTAAGTCTTTGATGCAAGCAATGCACCTCCCACTTGTGCACTGTTTAGCAAAGTGAAAACAGGTCCAAAAATGCCAATGCACATGCCCGTATACTTGGAGCGCAATTCTGTTGCTCCTTGCACAATTCTTTTTTAAATTTTATATATATATATATATATATATATATATATATATATATATATATATATCTACATATGTACACATATACATCGCTGTAGCTCCCTACATATATCTAAATACATATACACATATATATATATATATATATATATACATACACGTCTGTATTGCCCTACATACCCAAATCATGTACACTAAAGCTGCACTAAGCCACATATAATGTTGGACAAAGGACCAAAAGTAAGGCCTACACTTTAGGTAATGCACTTACAAAATGTGAACGTGTACAGAATAACATCTGTTGCATTTGCAGGACTAGTGGGACGTCTGCATTTCTGATTTCTGCCAGTTTTCTCTCACATCATGTGTAAATGATGCCACATTTGACAGAAAACTACAATTTACTGTGAAACACAAAGATGAATCAAACCTGTGGACTTGTTGCAAACATCTGAACAGTGGAGAGTTAGTGTCCTACAATTCAAGACCACATCTCTCTAAGTCAGCAAGTGGAAACCTTGAAAATGTATGTTATAGGATACAAATATATGCATATATTGTGAATTCATATATTTGTATCTATGTCAGCAAGAACACCCACATTCACCACACCCCCCTGTGTCTGCTCAATTTCACCACACATACATCAATAACTGAACAAGTTGTGTAATGTATAATTGTTGTTTGCTCATTCATGAACAGGGCAAATTGATTTTGGCCACAGGCTTGCCATCCAAATTCAAACAGACACATGTGCTCAAAATGGGTAGTGTTGTCACACAGACATGCTAATAATCAGTTATCTGACTGCTAGGATATTAGCCACAGATGACAGTAAGAAGCAATGTGACTCTGCAGGCCTCCCAAGCTGTTCATCACAGGGCTTGGATAGGTCTTCTTGGGTTAATTTATCTGCAGTCATGTATAAAGCAGTCTTAAGCCATGGTGTGTGCATTAAGTACTGTGTTCTGTAGTCTGTAAAACTAAATAGGTAGGGGCCTAATCTCACTTGAGCCCACCTGGTGTGAGTGTGTGTGTGTGTGTGCGCATGCGAGTACATCTCTTTACAGAACACGTGCGACTTCCACACTGAGTTCCAAACTGGCATGATTTTGCACTGTTTTGGGCCTTGTAGTTGATACAGGCCTCTAAACTCTTGTCCTCCACAAGGCCTGCTGATGTCATCTACCATAAGATTACTTAAAGTGATGTGGATGGCAGACCTGAGCTGTGGTGCTTGCATTAAGTACTGTGTTCTGTAGTCTGTAAAACTAGATAGGTAGAGGTTCTAATCTCACTCCAGCCCACTTGGTACGTGTGTGTTCATCTCTTTATAGAACAAGTGTGACCTGCTGTCACCTACCATAAGTTTACCTAAAGTCATGTTAATGTCAGAAATGAGCCATGGCATGTCCGATAAGTTCTACATTCTGTAGTCTTTAAACATAGACAGCTTGGGGTTCTATTCTCAATGCACCTAACTTGGTGTGTGTGTGTTATGCAGTGTTCTGTAAACATAGATTGGTAGTGGTACTATTCTCACTACAGCCAACTTAGTGTGTGTGGGATGCTAGAGCATTTTACATCTGCCTATGGGGATGCTGTCCACTTCTCTTCAACAGAAGCTGCTAATGTCATTAGAAATAGATTATTGCTTATGTATATGTCAAAACAGGCCATGGTTACACAGTGGCCTGATAGATCTAAGTAGATGGTATCATTCTAAGATAAAACAGTACCTGACAGTGTGGGATAACATGGCGGATTGAGTAAGCTGCTTTGACTGGCATATGGCACTTATCTGAACCATAATCCTGTTAATAAGCAGGGTCGCAAGAGCAGACTTACAAATGTCACAATATACAACTCCAGCAAAGTAAGGGTCATGCAGCTAAACCCTTGGGGTTAACAGCGTAAAACACACTCTCTGTAGGCACTCTTTGCAGTGAAGATGTGGCTGTCTGTGCATGCACAGCACACTTGTTCAAATCTGCAGTAAGTACTTTGGCCTTGCAAGGCTACAATGCCTTACAAACAATCACACAGCAAATGAATGTTGTGTGAAATACTGTGGAACTACAGTTATGTGTTCCAGGAACCTAAATGCACAGCATGACATACATAGGACATGCTGAATGGACAGAAAAATCTCTCAAAGGTGGACAGAAACATCTCTCAAAGGTGGACAGTCCTCTGCAGTAGGCCTCACATCCATGTCAAGCAGAGAAAGTACAGTTGTGTACACTTAAGGGTAGGCTACATGAATTGCTGTGAATATATAACCTAACATGGATCACTGTCGCTGTGGACCTTGCTAGACCAACCATGGACACCTGCTCAAACAGGACAATGCACTAGTGCTGCTTTGGGTTCAAATCACCACAGGCAAAATCCAATACTACTTCAAAGCAAGCTATAGGACCCCTTCTATGACCCAGGAAACCCATACCATGTATTTCAAGTTATTAGAAACACTAATACCATAGTCATGGGTGACTTTAATTACCCACTATTAACTGGGAATCCTATATGACAAACATACAAGCATAGAGATTCCTGGATTTTGTAAACACAAACTCCCTGGAACAGACAGTTAATACGACAACCAGGGATGCAACCATACTGGTTCTGGTCCTCACCAATATGGGAGGGTAATCCACACTCCCTACTATAATGTCTTCCCTGATAAGGTTCGAACACAAAGTGGTCTCCTTTGCAGTAAAAATAAAACCTGGACCCCCAGCTAAACAAGGAATATTCAGGAACTACTATAAGGCTAACCTCCAGCTATTATGTGACAACCTGGCAAAATGCCAAGACCCCATAAACCCTAAGAACACTGCGGCCGATGCAGAAGTGTTCACAGAAACCCTGTACGAGCATGTTAAAAGCTGCATACAGGCAGCGCACCCACCAGTGAGAAATACAGAAATAACTGAAAATCAAGCCACCCCAGTGGGATCACAGAATCAGTTGGATGTATAACAGAAGGAAGACAATCGTGGCAAAACTTAGGAGGTGCAGCACACATCAGGATAAAATCCCTGTCATCAACCTAGACCAGGAAATCAGAGGACAGTCTACCAAAGCCAAATTTGAGGTACGTTTGGCCTCCCAGATGCCAAACAAGAGGAGGTCCCAGCACAGAACATTTCCTGCATCCCATCTGTGAGTCAGTTGGCAATCCAGCAGTGACACAGTGGTTTAATCCCAGTTTATTAAGCTTTTGTATTATGTCTAAGTTGGGAACTGTGTCAAAAGCTTTGGACAGGTTGAGGAATGTAGTGTACGTGATGGCATTTAGAAAACATACCCTCTTCTCTTTTACTTCTATGGTCTTTTTACAGCTCAAGCAAACCAATGTCCTCAAATGTGCTTGCATTTCTACACGAAAGATCACTCCTTTCTAACAGATTACTCTCTCTTGTGCAATCATTCCAATATATTCACTTGCTTAAAGTCTTTAGTAACTTAAGCATATCATATATAATCTGCTGAAAAGAAAAACAGCATCGGTTGGCCATGCCCAACAAATATTTTGCATCTTGCTGTACATGTATACTTACAAACACATTTTCTTTGCTGAAACAAAATAGCTTAATCTGCCTATACCCATTTTGTAATGTGCTTTTTTCTCAACCTAGTGTCTTACATCAGCAGGTGGCATTTACGTGACAATGGAAATTAAGGTTTTTGTTGAGAGTATTTACAGCCCCTCTGGTTCTGTTCAGGTGGAGGAGACCTTCTTAGCAAGAAAAGCCAGACAGAGACCACTGCACAACAGAATGCACAAAGAAGAGGTGTAAAATTGTCAGGGTAGCTCAGAGAGTGTACAGTATTTCAATTTTCTTGGTTAGGAATTTCTGTAGCTTTTCAAGTTGAGGTTTGCATTTAGAGAGGTACATGCCAGTTTTGAGCACTGTATTTAATGATCTAATGAGGGGAAAATAATGGAACTATGACTTTCTTGGACCTAGAGGAGCTACTACTATAGATTAAATGGGCCAAGTGGAATAATTTCCTAACCACAAAGTACAGTTTTGTACCTACCATAAATGTAGATGTTCGAAGATCCACATTGCTGCAGTCCTTACATATGGGTAGTCCGCTGTCCTCGGTCGGCCCGAATACCAAAGTATAAGGCTGACGTCGGTCAAGGCGCTTAGAACTGACATCAGAACGTCAGGGTACAAAAGCGCATGACCGACGTCATATCCTCAGTCTTTTCTTGCCCCAGATGTCAGAAGGCCCTAAAAAGAAAGGCCAAAACCCAAAGACAGCAAAAAACCAACCAACCATCCCTGCACTAATCCTATTTACAATATTTACAATATTCACAACCCAAACCACACAACCGCCTCTAACTACAGAGGGGAAGGAGGGAGGGTAAATTGGACTGCAGCAATGTGGATCTTCGAACATCTACATTTATGGTAGGTACAAAACTGTACTATGTTCTTCATCTCACATTGCTGCAGTCCTTACATATGGGTAGAATCCCAAAGCAGAGGTAAGGGTGGATGGCAAAACTATAAAGCATTAGGAGCTGCCAAAATGCCCTGTAAAACTGCAGTGGCAAAACCAGCCCTAGATTTAGAGTAAAGTGGAAGGTGGTAATGCTTAGAGAAAGTATGCACTGAACTCCAAGTAGCTGCCTCCAAGATATCCTTAGTTGCCACCCCCCTTAAAAAAGCTGTAGAAGTGGCAGTAGCCCTAGTGGAATGAGGCCTAATCCCAGCTGGAATCTCCTTACCATGATGGGAATAACAGAAAGCAATACAAAACCCAATCCACTTAGAAATAGTTTGTTTTGAAACAGGCTTGCCCTGAGAACCCAAAGCAAATGAAACAAATAACTGCTGAGACTGCCTGAACCCTTTAGTTCTGCTCAAATAATATCGCAACTGCCTGTGTATATCCAAAGTGTGCAAAATCTTTTCCCCTTTATTTTGGGGGTTTGCATAAAAAGTAGGCAAATGAATAGTTTGGTTTAAAGCCACACTAGAAACCACTTTAGGCATAAAGGAAGGATTAGTACGCAAAGATACCCTATCCTTATGGAAAATTAAGAAAGGCTCAAACGCCATAAGGGCCTGTAATTCAGAAACCCTTCTACAGAGGTAATGGCCAACAAAAAGCAGTCTTCCATGATAAATATTTCAACTCGGCAGTAGCTGCAGGCTCAAAAGGTTGTAGAGTGAGTTTCTCCAACACAAAATTGAGATCCCAAGCAGGAGTAGGAGCTCTACGGGGGTCTTATATTCTTTGCCCCTCTAAGGAATTGCTTAAACAAAGGATGAGAAAACAATGGTGGGTCACAGTCATAGTGAGCAGAAATTGCTGCAGCATGAACCTTAATAGAGGAGAAGGACAAACCTTTGTCCAGTAACTCAGTAAGATATTGAAGAGCCACACTTAAATTAGGCTTAGAAACATCAAAGTCCTTTGCTGTACTCCAAAATAAAAATCTCCTCCATTTATCTGCGTACACTTTCCTTATACTAGGCCTTCTGGCCTCCAAAATAACATTCAAAACTTGCTGTGGAAGCTGAGACCCTCCAGGGTTTAAAACAGAATATGCCAGGCTGTTAGATGTAGAGAGTGAAGTTTGACATTGAGTAAATGACTGTTCTCCTGAGACAGCTGGTGTGGAATCGAAGGCAAAGGCCATGGAGGCTCCCGTATGAGACTTCTCAGTAATGGGTACCAGTGCTGTCGAGGCCAATCTGGAGCTATTAAAATCATCTTTGGCTTGTCCTGTCTGACCTTCAGGAGTACCTTTGGGAGGAGAGGCAGAGGTGGAAAGGCATACACATGAAGATTGCTCCAATTGAATGAGAAAGCATCCACTTTCCAAGCTGTGGGATGAAACCTTTTTGTGCAAAACTTCGGCAGCTGGTAGTTTAGTGGAGAAGCGAACAGATCTATGTCTGGAGTTCCCCATAACACTGTCAATTTCTGAAACACATGAGGATCCAATTTCCACTTGTGGGGATCCATAATTTGTCTGCTCAACACATCTGCTAAGGAGTTCTGTGCTCCCGGCAGAAACCTTGCCTGAAGATTTAGCTGTAAACTGAGAGCAGTCTCCCACAAAATCATTGCTTGTCTGCATAGAGGATAAGAATCGTTCCCCTTGCTTGTTGATGTACCACATGACAGTTGTGTTGTCTGTTAGAACCAACACCTGCCCTGGAAGAAGTAAATCCTTGAAAGCTATTAATGCAAATTGGACTGCTAACATCTCCTTCAAGTTGATATGTAGATGTTGAAGTCTGGCAGGCCACGTGTCATGTACCCACTTTCCATTTAGATGAGCTCCCCAAGCTTTGTCTGAGGCATCTGTCGTTAGAATCTGACTCGCCTCTGGCCGGGTCACAGAGAGTCCCTTGTTTAGGTGACATTCCTGAGCCCACCACAAAAATTCCTTTTGAATGCAAGGTATTATCTGAATGACAGTGTCCATATCTTGGCAGTGCTGTGTCCATACATTTTTGAGATACCATTGTAGCTTCCTCATATGCAGTTTGGCATTGGGAAGCACCAGAATACAAGATGCCATGAACCCCAAGGCTTGAAGGACTGTCCTTGCAGTCAGCCTGGACTGATGAGACAATTGATGGAAGTAAAGAGAAATATTCTTTTGTTTGTCCAGGGTCAAAAAGGCCATCTGGGATGCTGTATTCAGTCTCACACCCAGAAAGCACATGTCCTGAGAGGGTACTAGACTGGACTATTTCGTTCACAGAATACCCCAGGCATCTTAGCACTGCTATCACATACTGTAAATGATGAAGAAGTTCGTCCTTTCCTTGGGCCAGAATCAGGCAATCGTCCAAATAAGGACAGATCTGTATTCCTCTTAGCCTGAAGAAAGCTATCACTGGAGCCAGAACCTTCGTGAACACTCTGGGCGCAGTAGATAAGCCAAAGGGCAATGCAGAGAACTGATAATGAGAAGTCCCAGCCCGAAAACGCAGATACTTTCTGCAACTGAGCCTGATAGGAACATGAAGGTAAGCCTCCTTGAGATCCAGAGTCACCATCCAGTGATCTTTGCCCAGTAGAGGTAAAAGCTGTTGTAACATCAACATTTTGAACTTGGGAATGTCCAGATATGTGTTGAGGATAGATAAATCCAAGATTGGTCTCCACGTGTTCCCTTTCTTTGGTACTAGGAACAGGCGAGAATAAAATCCTAGGCCCACTTCTGGCAGAGGGACCGGTTGTATGGCCCTTATTTGAAATAGCAGAGAAATTTGTTTGTGAGCCTCTAGTCTTTGCTGAGGAGGAACGTCCGGCATGCCTTTGAAAGGAGGCAAGGTATGGAAATAAAACTTGTAACCTCGATGTATGATATCCAATACCCATTTGTCTTGGGTAATCAAATTCCAATTTTCCCTGAAGAGTGCCAACCTTCCTCCCAAAGGAGCTGCCAGGCAAGAAGGATCTGGCAGCTGAAAAGGTAGGTCATTGGGCCTGTTTACGAAAGGACTGGCCCCTGCCCTCACCCGAAGATTGTGCAGGAGAACTCCCTGTTCTAGGTCTGAAAGAACTCTGAGCTCTGCCCCTACCACGTCTAGATCTACCCCTAGACTGATAATCATAAGAAGGATACGTCCACCCCTTAGCAGGCCAATTCCTACTAAACTTTGTAGGCTGTACTTGCAAAAAATCTTTAACAGCCTGCATGGACTTAGCCTTGTCTTCCATTTTCTTCAAGACTGACTCCACAGGTGAACCAAACAACACATCAGACTGTAAAGGAGCATCCAAAATCCTTGTCTTAACATGGTCAGATAAATTCTGATCCCTCAGCCATGCGTGCCTGCGAAGAACTGAACCAGTGGCAGCCACTCTAGACGAGGCCTGTACAGCATCAAAACCACATTGTAAAGAATGCTTACCCACTTGCTCTGAAACATGCACCAAATCTTGTAATTCTTTACACTCAATGCCTTCCCACAGAGCATCCACCTTAGACTTCAATTGAGAAAGAAGATAGTTTTGATATTTCAACATATGAAACTGGCAATTCAAAGCCCTCATAGCTAGGGTAGAAGATGTATAGACTTTCTTTCCCCATCTATCCAAAGCTCTGGCCTCTTTATCTGGGGCAACCGGATTTTTACAACAGAGGCCTTGACACCCTTAGGTCCCTGACTAACAGTTTCTGGGTCCGCCCTAGGACTCTTATAAAGATATTTATGAGCCTCAGGCACCCTGTAATACCTATCCGGTTTAACAGGAGCAGGAGGCAGAGAATCAGGATTAAGTGAAGCCTCTGCAAACACATCTTCCACAACATCCAGAACAGGAGGTATAGCCAAGGGCCTATGCTGGGGTAAAAGCAAAAACTCCCTAAGCCTTTTCCTGGAATCAGAGAAGTCCTGACCTTCCCACTTAAAATGTTCCCTCATGGAATAAAGAGTCTCTGAAAAAGAAAAATCCTCTGGAGGAGAAGCAGAAGGAGTCGAATCATCTGCATCAGAATCAGAATAAGGAGAGTACTCCTGCAAGTCTTCAGCCGAAGACTCAGAAACATCCGAAGCCTGCTCAAAACTCCCCAACTCTGGCTCCACCCTAGGCCTCTTATCAGGAGGGGGCAAAGAACCTCTAATCAGAGTAATCAAATCTTCTGCCATTTTAAGCATGTGCTTCTTGGGCACAGACCCTGCTGCACTAGGAGTGACCCCAACAGAAGCTAAACCTGGCCTGCCTCTGGGAGAAGCCTTGGAAACAGAAGGAGAGGGCCTAACCACCCTAGGAAAGGAGGGGAGTACAGTAACCTGGGAAGCCCCTTCAGCCTGACCTGCCTCTTGAGAGGCCACATCCTGCAATATCAAAGTCTCCCCCTGGGACTCCAGAGAAGCCTCCATCGGAACCACCGGTTCCACTGACGCCTCTAAGGAACCGACGTCCGGAACGGACGACTCTTCTTGCCTGGGTTTAACAGCTTTGTCTTTGCGCTTCTTCGAAGAAGCGGGCGCCGGAGAATCCAACGGCATATTATAATTGCACCGCTTCCCGAAGACCAGCCTAGCACAATCTAACCTTCGCTTAATAGTGCGCTTATTGAACCTAGCACAAAAGCGACACCCAACAACGTCGTGCTCAGGCCCCAAACAAGGAATACACAAAGAATGATAATCCCTATGCGGTATCTGTTTCCCACAAGAAATACAGTTATTCACTTTTTCTGACATCCGGTAAAACACTGAGGCAAGAAAAAAACAAAATATTCCCCAACGGGGTACTTAGCCAACTTTGATTCGGTCTGAAACTCCGAACTCGAAAAATTTCAGAATGCCGAACGGCACTTGCAACACTGCTTCTGCATCGGACCATGCGGCAAAAAAGACTGAGGATATGACGTCGGTCATGCGCTTTTGTACCCTGACGTTCTGATGTCAGTTCTAAGCGCCTTGACCGACGTCAGCCTTATACTTTGGTATTCGGGCCGACCGAGGACAGCGGACTACCCATATGTAAGGACTGCAGCAATGTGAGATGAAGAACATCTGCAACATGACAATCAAAAGTAAACTTTTAACATACAAAAAAGCTGTTACATTTAAAAAAGTTGTTACATGTGTGCACATTTCTGCTTTGCAGTGTGCATTCTTTATGTAACTGTCCTTTAATCGAGTACATTAACTTCACTGTATAACTTATTAACATACACACATAGCTGGAACAAAACAAAAGGAAGCGTCACTGAAGGAGATAAGCCCAATGGAAAAGTATACACATTTCCAAAGTACCTTGCTATCTCATTTCAGTAAATAACCACCACTTGACACAGCAGCTAAGTGAAATTCCAGTGCACTGTCATATTTATCCTGTCTTACCATGTCATATGCAGACTTCACATACAGTGTTAAATATATGTACAAATAAAACCATTTTCATTATGCAGCAATTCTTCAAGATTTGTAGAACCACGTTACCACATACTTTATTACAGAAAACTGTATTTAGCTTTACTAATTAGGACTGAACGACTTTCTCAGCTGATGTCTTGTGTGTTACCATATACAGGTTTCAGTTTAGCAGCCTTCACCTGGACAAGCTGAAACTATTTTGCATCACCGCACACTCCTTTAAATGTACCTGGTTATAATGAAGTCGGTTCCCTGAACTTTAAAACTAGTGTGCAGCTCAGAGAACCACAGTGAAAAAGGCACTTAAAGAAAAATTCTTATGAACTTATAAGCAAGGTAATTATAAGGCAAGGGCCAAGTTAAAAAGTGCAGTGGGATTCACAAACACTTTCTACAATATGAACGAGAGGTATCATACAGGATAGTTGGTATTCAGTTTTCAAGTAACATGATTCATGATCACAGTTTCACTATTAGCAAGCCTAACAAATGCTGCAGACAAATGAATAGCGTACTGTACCAGTTTTCCACATCAACAGTTGTATGCAGTGATGCTTGTAGGTAAAAGCCTGTGCTTAACACAGGCACTAGTCAAAAGATAATTTCATACCATTACATTAGAAAATAAAAAGTCTGTCCCACCAAAATAAGGACATTGTGAAGGGTGCAGCATCTACAACATATATGATCAGGGCTGCAAATGCCTGCAGGGAACAGCAGCCTTGCACACTGTTCTAGTATGTGACGAGTACTCACTGTCAGAAGAAAAATCATGTGGGTCAATCCATGTGGGCTAATTACCAATACTTAAATTTAACATGCATGGTTGAGGTGATGAGCACATAGAGCAGTTGCTCAGTCCTGATGAAGGGTGAACTCTGCCCAGTACATATGCAGATTGTGTGCAATTCACAAATAATCTTGATAATGCATTTTTCATTACACAGACCTTAAGATATGTTTTACTCTTAGTAATTCTTATGCTCACGCTGCTCATGTCACAAGCATGCTATATATAAAACGCCTACCAAGCAGCCAGCCAGCTGCTC
Organism: Protopterus annectens; assembly: GCF_019279795.1. Classification (NCBI taxonomy): domain Eukaryota; kingdom Metazoa; phylum Chordata; order Ceratodontiformes; family Protopteridae; genus Protopterus; species Protopterus annectens. Next base: position 847,008,694 of record NC_056732.1, read on the forward strand.
TCACACTTCAGTGCACTACAACTTTTAACGGTACTGCTGGACATGGGCATCTGGTGCTGACTTATCTAAACATGGGCTAAACTCTTGGCTAGGCTTACAAGTGCCTCAGGGCCAATAGCCTAGTAAACTTCCTATGTTTCTATGAATGCACCTTGGCACATGATGCTGACTGACTAGGATTTAAAATGAACAGCACAGGTGGCAAATGTCATAAGCTGTCTTTGGCAGAGTGGATGGTTACCAGGGGTTGCAAAAACCATCACAGTAGAACTCATTTTTGTGTTTGTTACTCTGTGCCCAGGTAGCCTCCCCCTGGTAAACATCATGCTGGTTTATCAATTGTGCATACATGAGCATTTGTGTAGAAAACTCATTTATGTTGCTACCATGTTTCACAATGTGGCTGTGCTGCTATTCCATGGATACCATTCAGAATGTTCTCAAACTTGTGGCCCTTGGACCTCAAGTAGCCCCTCAAACCAGCATAGCTACAGAAGAGAGAAGCGACTACACTACTTTTCTATCTGCACTGCCAGAATTTCTTTTACATTCTGAGATTTGTTTCTTACCCAAGTTTGCCAGTCCTCATATAGCACCCATGGTTATTTGAGTTTGAGACTCCTGCTGTAGGACTTTGGTATGTGCTTTTCATAGCACACAAGCTCTGTGAATTGCAACCAATGCTTATGAACATTGTGCGAAGTCTGACTCTCTGAACAAATCAAGAAGAGCTATCCTGTGCTATCTGAATTTTACTGACTGTTACATGAGCTAGTGGAATGCTGTCTGTGCGAAAGGAACTCCAGATTGCAAGCAATGGAATTATACTGACTGATGAAAGTACATATCTACAGTTTTTTCTAATGCACAGAAGGCATTTTGGTTTGTTTTACTCCCTGGGGTTTTTCCATACAATTCTGTCATCCAGAACCACTCCCATCAGTGTTCTCAGATACTAGTCTCTGCCCACTCCTGGGAGGATGATTTCTTCCTCTCAGCTATGAAGTTAGTCATTTTACAAATGCTTTAACAGCATATCCAACAAAGCACCACACAGTGAACCGGATTACCTTGTACAGTGAAGCTGTTGTAGGTCAAAGGTTATAATGCCTGTCCATTAAGAAGGATGTGGTCCTAAGGAGGAGGCACATGCCAGTATTATGATGTAGAAATCCATTTGTCAAAAATAACCATGGGTGTAGCTAGGAAAACTTTTTGTACTCTAAGTACAATTTTCTAGACATTATTTAGAGAAACCATTGCTTTTTTATGCCCACAACTGTCTGCATTAATGCCTCCAAAAAGAATTACACAGACTGAAAAAAAAATATATTTAATGTTTTTTAGAAGAAAAGTGAAGCAAACGTTTCAGTGTTGGGAGTGTGTGTGTGTGTGTGTGTGTGTGTGTGTGTGTGTGTGTGTGTGTGTGTGTGTGTAGGGGGGGGTAACATGTCAAATTTTTAACTGCCAGGTGGGTTGAGGGGTAGTAATAACAGCACTCTAGTACAAAATTACATTTCTATGGCTACACCCCCTGAAAATGCCCATCAACCATACAGTTGGTACCATTCCAAATCAACAAAAGGAAGAAAACTGGCTCTACACATAATCCTTGCAGTGCCACATGTCAATCAAAACTATTTTTGCTATTATGCTACCATTAGATATGGCCTTGATTCTCATGACCTTTTTCATATCTTTTTTTCTAGACTGGAAGTTCAGGCATCAGAGATAGAACTGCAAATGCTGCAAAAATGGATTATGCAATTAATGGCTTGATGATCACTGGTTACTACAGCCAGAAGGGGGAAAATTGAAAAAATGCGCTAAACTGTAACACCACAATGCAAAGTCATGATTTTTTAGTTTCCCCATTAAAACAACAGCTCTTTGCCCACCAGATATTAGTAACTTCTTCACAAAAATTAGTCATTACTAAAACTCCAATAAAAGTTTTGGAATTATCATATGGAAGACTAACTGCTTAATGAACACTATAACATCTGCAAACTAAAACACAGATGAACAACAACAGCTACTTCCATTTTAATTCACCATTAGTAGTAAAAAATGAAAACCAAAACATTATCTGGAAAAAAATGATTTATTGTCACATGATTTTGCATAATGTCCTTCAACAGACACTGGCTACTTTGCTTGATGGGTTTGCAAGATATGTAATATTATTTACTTAAGAGTTCGAATTAACTGATAAGCATCTCTTCAGGTATTTCTTTCATGTTATTCGAGAACAGAAACTTCATGGAAGTAAGCTGCTAATAACTTGATCCCTTGAATATAATTGGACCTACAACAGAAAAATAGTCATCAGTTAGAGTAGCTACTATATTTTGAAAGCAGCAATATAATAAATTATTCATCTCTGTAGTTGATCTGTAGGTTAAATGATGATACAGAAAATTGCAAGATAACCACCAACAAAAAGATGCTCTGGAGTTATAAAAAATATGCATCTAGTACCATTATAGATTCTTCATAATTAAACATTGTCAATCATCATATCTGTATGAATAACTGACATCTGGATGTGTTAAACACAGGAAAACAGGACTGCATATAACTAATCAGTAACATTATAAAGGTACTTAAAGTAGTGCTGTTTTGCTCATTATAAGAAAACAAACAGCACGACAGAATGAAGAGGGCAACAGAAAGTTAACAGATAAAAGGAAGGACATTGGCTAACAATAAAGCACACAATCAAGAAGAACAGCAAAAGAAAGAGGCTTAAACCAAAAAGAATCTGAATATGAGATGCCAAAGATACACAAGTTAACAGTTTTCAAAGGTAAAACACACAGGAAAATGAGTTGTGCTTTACACACAAAAAAATGGAGTAGGTGCAAAGTTTAAGGTGAAGGAGATACAAGTAGGAGGCAAAATGGTAAATAAGGTAGCCCTTTTTCACAGAAGCTCTACTACACAAAAATAAGGGTGATGGAGTGGTTAGCGGCAGTAAAAACCTGTCAATGTTGTATGTTGTCTTGCTTTGTAAACTGGATAAATAATGCAAAATGGTGAGGAAGAGAGGGTCAGCAACTGGTGCGTTCATCACCTCACTTCTAAGACCAGTGACCAAGTAAAAGAAGCACACTATTTCATGCATGCTATGATTCACTGTGGTTAAAGATGGCTGTGGATGTAAAAGGATCAGACCAGATGCTGTTACAACACTTTCAGACTACCACACTTAGATTCAACATACTGGATATAAACCATCAGCTTTTGATTCAACTTTCTGAAGTCTGAAATGCATCAAAAAATGTTTCTGCAGAAGGCAAGACCCCTTACTCCACATGATTATGACTACAAATATACCAACTATAAGACAGCTCAGCAGTGGTGTGAAGGATAAACTCCCTTACTCCATTGTCACTCCATCTCAGAACAGTACATTGCTTAAGCCTGAACTGCAGTGAAAGGAAAGCAAACACCATTCTTTCACTTACACTGCAATCTAGACACAAAGTGCAACAGTAACAGATAACAATGTAAATAAAAAAAATAAAAAGGTTCAGTTCTGTCAGTTACAATGATGATAGCAGTGAAAGTTACTGGAATGGTAAAGATCCTCCTTTCCCTTTCACTTATGCTGCAATCAAACAAAGGAATACATTGATGAAAAACGTATAGATGAAATGCATTCCAATGAACTGCAGGGCTCCCTCTACACACATACATGAGCATGTGCACCCACACCCACACAGTGCAAACCAGCACCACAAAAGCGCAGCGCACTGCTACAAGCTGCTGCCATTGCTGATGAGACACAGTTGGTCTGTGGCTGCCTAACAAGCATATATAGCCCAAGCATTCATAAAAACAGCCCACAATGACTTCAGAATACAGCACCACAGAGATGTCAGTTACTTACTGCAAGATCATAATGAAATTCAAATGAGCACTGATACAGTTGAATGTGTAATGAACTACTGGCAGACAAAACTTTCTTGGAACTGCTTGGCCAGCTCCTGCATACTAGCTACACTGTTTTTACATGTTAAAATGTTACAGCTTTTCCTTTTTAAAGTGCTACTGACCTGCACGGTATTCAGGCCGTCAATGCTGTGCACCTTGCACAATGGCACTTGGCATACTAATAAAATACATGACTCGATGCACAGCAAGTCATATTTCTCTACACAATCTATGGACATGATGAAAGGCATATAACTGTGCATCTGGTCAGTTCAGTAGCTGAGACGGTCTCCACTACACTTGACAGGCAGGTTAACCAGCCTCTATGAACCAGACTGCCTGACTCTTCAAGGGATAAAGTGTGTGGAAAATCCTTAAGATTTAATATTTTATAAACTGCGGTTTTACCACTCCCAAAAAACCTGATTAATATTTAATATACTGTGGTTTTACCACTCCCAAAAAACCTGTTTGTTAAATCTACAATACTAAATATATTTCATTATGTAGAAGACCCCTACATTTCCAAGTGTGTGTGTGTGTGTGTGTGTATGTTTATGTACATAAATTGTGAGTGCACATTCCTGTGTGATGTTAACATGCTATTAGAAAGTGAGCTTACTGTTGACATTTATGGTGCACAGCCAAAGTAATGCATGTATATAGAAAATGTGACTTCTACTTCCCTCATGTATCACCTAACATAAGCAATGTTATCTTGATATTACTTACAATAGTTCTGATGCAGACATTAAAAAAAAAAGATTTATCATACTCTCATATGACCGTAATTGACATGGCAAGTATATATAAATTAAGCTCTTGCATATTTCAGCATTTTCACACAGTTACAAGTATCTTAACTTGTCAATGCATTTCTAGCAATGTTTTACTGCTTTTTTTCATCTAAATAGGCAACTAAACAAATGAAAAAATAAATAAAATAAATAATTTTGAAACAATGTAGAACCAAAATTCGTCCATATCTTATTTTTTTAACTCTTTCTTTAACTACGTTTTTCCATTCTTTTCATGTTGATATGATAATTTTAAAATACTTCCATATGCTCAAAATAAATACTTTTATTCATGTTTAACCTCTTTTTCATTTTAGCATGATTCCTTTTAAGGAACCTTTCTCTCCACTACACATAGGAACCTCTCAGCTACGCCATCATCATCCAAATGAATGAGTAAAACAAGCACCCACAATTCATGAATTTCAGCTTTTGTACCAGCATGACAAAGCGGGAGCTTTAACATCTATGAATCTCTTTGAGGAACCTCTTTGATGGATATCAAATCTTAACAATCTGGATTTGCCAGTTTTGTCAGCAAAACACAGTGCTCACAGGTATCTACATATCTAGTTTACGGTCTAAGCACTAAGGGCTGGAAATACATATGTGCACTTTTCCCTGAAATATACAAGACTGCTCCCTTGTCACCAGCAAAGCCCTTCCTACAAATTAAGAAACAGTGGAATGTTAAAACATTACTAAAACAGGTAATGTGTTTACACACTTGGCAAACTTTCAGGGAATTCCAAACTGCAGCTACTGGAACAAAACCCACTTATCATGGTGATGATGGGAGGGTCGCTCTGTAAATCAACGGATGGAATATCTTTCTGATGGCTCTAAGACTAGTCCCAAAAAATATCAACACACTGAAGTGAATCAGTGATTCACCCTAGTCCACAGTTCAGATGGCCCAAGTCCTGACAAAACTTTCAAAATGTTGCTGACCTCTGTGCTGTACTCTTAAATACAACAATATTTTGAGAAGTACAGTACAGACAAAGTAGCAATTGTATAACTGTCTGCACTAGAGACACTCCTAAAGCAAACACCGCATGCAGCCACTCCTCTGACCTACTTGTCTTTCACCAGAATATTTTCCACTGGACAATTATCCAATTGATGGCAAAAAACAGGGAAGACGGCATTCCATTTGGAAAGTATTTAGTAACTGCATATCACTCCCCTCTCCCAAGCAAAGGAGAAAAAATGGTGTCTATACAAAGTTAATCAGGTTAATACCTACTCAGGCATATTAATCAGGTTAATACCTATGTCAATAGTAAATATCCTGTGTGTAAAGAACCCTCTCCCATGGTTTTTGCTGATGACAAGTTATGGCCTTAACTGGCTTAGAGAAGTTTCCACAAACATCTTCAGGAAAGCATATGGATTCATCTCAAGGGGAACTTTGGAAAAGAAAATATATTGTTTCATGCAAAAGCGAGTTTCCTGACAGGGGAGAGTAAAGCCCCAAATTGCATCTAGCACAAGCACTGGCCACTAGGAAGAGATTTTTCCAAAACAGTGAACTTCAACAACACTAAGTTTGTGGGTTTTATCAAATGACATGCAAGTTCCATGGAGGGAAAGGGCTACAGTGAGGGAAGAGATACAGATTTCCATAAAGGCAATGTCCTAACAGGTCATACTGGGACACAATATTGCCCTATACAAGGTCAAAATGTACAGACACAGTTCAAAACATGCACACTCAGTTTGGGGAAAAAACTGAGGCAAAGATGATTCAGATGTCAGAGAGATAAGTCAGCATCACCTTCAGACTGATCAAATGGCAGTAGGTACAGGGTACCACACCACCAAAACTGAGAACCGTTTCCACTTAAAGATAGAGGCTTAAAGAGCTGGGAGTGGAGGTGAGTTAATAAAGGAAATTACAGTTGTGTAAGTTACCTTATCACAAACGTAGATACTTAAATGATCACTACTGCAGTAGCTTTATACAAGTTATATCCTGCCAAGAAAAAAAGCCAACCAGCTTCAAAAGCTGCAGGGCAACTTCCATGCTCCTGAACAGTCAGCCAGCTCGAGCTGAGCTGACTAAAAGGACAGTTTTGAGCACCGTGCCCTTTAAAGCTTTCATGCCAAGGGAGGTGTAAGGGAAAGTATCCAGGTGCCCCTGTAGAGTGTTCCTAACAAAGCCTAATAATAGAGCTACAGAAGGAATCAAGCTTGTAATGCTTTGTAACTTTTTGTATACAGGACCAGGTTTGCTGCTTCTATAATAGTTCTAGAATTCAACCCTTTCCAAAAAGACATAGACAAAAGGCAAGGCCAAGACAAAGTGGGCCTTGACTCTGCTGGAATAGCTTTGCTGTGGTGAGTATAACATAACGCACAACTTAAAGTAACCATTTGGAAATCCTCCATTTTGATACAGGTTTCCTCTTCTTACTTCCAATTAAAACGAACAACTGATCTAAAAATGTGAAAGATTTACTTTTATCAAGATGGTACCCAAGTTGTCTGTGGACATCCAAGGTATGGGGTATCCTTTCTCCCTCATTTTTAAGTTCAGGAAAAAAAAACAGGAGATAAATAGTTTGGCTTAAAGTAAAACTGGATACTACTTTAGGCATAAAAGAAGGATTAGTTCTCAAACAAACCCGGTCCCAGTGGTTTGCAACTCTTATACCTCCAGTAAAACCATTTTCCATGTTAAGAACATCAAGTCAGCCAGATTAGCTGGTTCAAATGGAGCAAGTGTTATTTCTTCTAATGCAAAATTAAAGATTTCAAACTGGAGCCATCAGTTTTCTTGAAGGCATAGTATGCAAATCCCCTTTCAAAAACATTTTGACATATGAATACACTGAAAGAGAATGATCCATGGGTAGACATGCTGAAATGGCCGCTAAATGAACACTGATGGAGGAGTAAGAAAGCCATAGGATAGTAACTCACAGATACTGTGAGACCAAAAAACTAGCCCAGAATGAGTGCTGGTTACACTGCTGGTAACTAGAAAATCTTTTCCATTTTCTAATATATGATTTTTTTAGTAGCAGGCTTTTTTTGCCTGCATTAGTACGTGAGGCATTTTCTCAGTTAACATGTGCCTAAAGGGAATTAAGACCATATCATCCAGTCAGCTAGTTGAAATTGATTGGGTCAGGGTGTAAACACCCCTGATTTTGTGCAAGTAGATCCAATCTGTGAGGGAGTTTGTGGTAATTGCCCCTGACCATTTCCAAAAGATGGGAAAATCACTGTTGCCTGGGCCAAAAGAGAGTCATCACAATGATCCAGGAGGATTCCTTCTGAATCTTCAGAGTACACTGGATATTATGGGAAAGGGTGGAAAAACAAACAGGAATATGCCTGTCCAAGGAAAGGAAAAGGCATCTGGCCTTCTTGCATGGGGTCCTGGAGCAAGATTTTACCAGATGACTGTTCAGATTGAAAGCAAAAAGGGTCTGACTTGAGAAACACCCCAACAGCTGTATCAAATCTGACTCTCTGATCTAGCTTCCATTCGAGAAGGTCTGCCCTTGTACTGCTCAATTTTTCTGCCACATAATTCTTCTCTGACAGAATATGTGATGCCATCCCAAAGCTACCATGGCTAGTCTGCAAGGGGGGGGGGGTCGACCTGGTTCCCCCTTGCTTGCGGATGTACTACATAAGTGTGGTGTCCTCACTTTGAAGAGGTCCAGGGGACTAAAGATGATTCAGACAGTTGAGTGTCTTGATTAGGGCAAGGATCTGTTCTTGGTGTATCGCAGACCTTGCACTTTCATCCCCACTGAAACTATGGTGACTGTTTTGGAGCAGGGAGTGAGAAGGGGAGACCTGGATTTAGGCAAATTTGCTGTTTTCACTAAGTGACATCTCTAGACAAATCCCAGCAATGGGATTTGAAAATACAAATGATGTTGGTGCTTGAACCAAAGAGAATTCAGGTATCACTGTACATTTCTCATGTGGAGTCTTGCCAGGGGTACCATAACAATCACTGATGCCATGAAACCCAAACATCCTGAGGTACTCCTTTGCAGTGACTGTAGTCTGACTGGAAAACCTTAGAAACAGATCTAGATCTATTTTTTCGTGTGGAAGAAACGCTCTTTGAATTGATGTGTCTAGCCGGGGAGCGCTACAAAATCCTGAAAGCCCAAAATCCTGAAAGTTCAAAATCCTGAAAACACACAGGATACCAGCACTTACTATATTCCAGCACAAGTACATACAGAAACAAATAAAACACAAATTATATTACTGTTCTCCAAGTATAAGCAGGGGGGCAAGCCCCCCTTCATCCCCCATGTGGGGGGCTGTGCCCCTCACTCCCCCTGCTACTTTAATATATCAACTCCAAGATTGCACTTAGTGTAGTGAAGTGCAATCTCAGAGTTGATATATTCAAGTAGCAGGGGGGTGTGGGGGTGCACGGGGGCTTGCCCCCCTGCATATAGTTGAAAGGTAACATGTTTCTGTATGCACTTGTGCTGGAATACAGTAACTGTTGGTATCCTGTGTGTTTTCAGGATTTTGAGTTTTCAGTATTTTGAACTTTCAGGATTTTGGACTTTGATTCTGTAGCGCTCCCATCTAGCTGACACCCCAGGAACACAATACTGTCTTAAAGAGTCAAAAAGATTTTTGAACATTTTCTTGGAATCCCAGCTGGTGTAAGAGATCCCTTATCGAAGTGACAGACTCCTGACACTTTGAAAAAGACTAAGTCAGTAGTCTAAATATTGTAAAATTTGGATACTCTGTAGCCTGCAATGAGCTATAACTGGAGCTAGACACTTTAGGAACACTTTTGGTGCACTGGACAGTCCAAAGGGTAAGGCAAAGAATTGATAATGTGATCCAAACACACAAAACCTTAAGAACTGACCAAGTCCTGGATGACTAAGAGATGTCTGATAGCCATCTTTCAAATCTAGTGTTACCAGGAAACTTGACTGAGGAAGAAGAGGTAACAGGTTGTGAAGTGACATCATTCTGAACTTGGGCAGTATGACAAACAAGTTTTAGAAAGGAAGATCCAGAACTGGTGTCGAAGTATTTTTTCTTTCTTTTGCACTACAACACCCTTGAATAAAACCTTTCCCAACCAGGGAAAGAGGAACTGGTTCATTCACCTCCCTGAGACAGCATATGTTGAAGAATAGCAGGAAATAAAATAGTCTAGTCTGGTGCATGAGGAATTACCCCCTAAAAAAGGGACTTCCTCCGACTGCAATTTGTAACCTTGATGAAATGACCTTCACAATCCATTTGTCTGAAACAATCAGTTGCCCAAGAAAAGTGGAGAATCAGACTTTCTGGAAGGGAAAAGGGACTGCCAGGGTAGAAGAAACAAGGTCCATTAAGCAGTCACTCTGACTTGTTGGGACCGTCCTTGTTTATTTCGGGGTTCTTTTTAGAACCCCCCACCATTTATTCTTAAACATCTGTTTAAATGCATTTTGTTGAGACTGCTTACTTTTTTTGCCAAAACTGAATGAGGATTTAGAGAACCCTTAAAATTTCAAAAAGGACTGCTGTAAAATCTTAGAGAGATTCCCAGTATCAACTCACCCCTTTCATCACACTGTTTGATCATCTCTGCAGCACAGGAAGCAAAAGCTAAATTTCTATCCAAAGCAGAATTTAAAATCTAAATTTTCACATCATCCAGGAGGTCCTGGGAATGCAGCCAGGCAAATCTCCTCAAAAGTGTATCAGTGGCCACGGCCCTGGAAGTAGTATCAGCAGAGTCATAGACACGCACTAAGCAATAAGTAGTGAAGTCTACAACAGAAGAAAAATACAGTTGTGTACACTTACCATAAATGTAGATGTTCGAGTGTATTACTGTTGCAGTCCTTACAAAATGGGTTATCCGGCTCCCGGTAGCCCACAGTCAGCCAGATGCCAAAGCCTTGGTATATGACGTCAGCTGCCTTTGGCCGTAAAACTGACAGGACAGGACATCGGGTATAAAGGAAGGCAGCAGACGCCATTTCCTCAGTTTTTCTTGCCATAACTGTCAGGAGCCTCCAAAGAAGACTAGACCAGGAAAAGAAAATCCCTGGAAACATACCATCCACAAAATAAACAGGTAGTCTGTGCCTTAGGAAAAAGGGGGATGGGGGGTGGACCAGGATTGCAACAGTGAATACATTCGAACATCTACATTTCTAGTAAGTGTGCACAACTGTACTATGTTCATCGTGTTTCACTGTTGCAGTCCTTACAAAATGGGTTGATTCTCAAAGTCCAAAGAAAAAAGGGTGTAGGAAAACCACTATTTAAGGGTTGGTAAGGATGCTCTGCAACACTGCAGTGGCAAAACCAGTCCTGGATTTAGAAGACAAAGGTAAATTGTAATGCTTTGTGAAAGTGTGAACGGAAGTTCAAGTAGCTGCTTCCCGGATGTCCTTAGTAGGTACACCTCTCAAAAAAGCTGCCGAGGTGGAAGTTGCTCTAGTAGAATAGGTCCAGATACTCTGTAGTGGAACCTTGCCATGCTGCAAGTAACAAAAGTGAATACAATGGGCAATCCATTTAGAAATGGTCTGTTTAGAAATAGCTTTGCCATGAGCTCCAGATGTAAAACTGAACAGCAATTGGTCAGACTTCCGAAAGGTTTTAGTCCTGTCTAGGTAAATTCGAAGCTGTCTATGTACATCAAGGGAGTGCAGAAGTCTTTCTCCTCTATTCTGAGGTTTAGGAAAGAAAGTAGGCAGGTGGACAGATAGGTTAAGAGTCAAGCTAGAAACCACCTTAGGTATAAAGGAAGGATTGGTTCGAAGGGAAAACCTATCCGCATGGAAGATGATAAAAGGCTCTACTGCCATTAAGGCCTGCAGCTCAGAAACTCTTCTAGCTGAAGTAATGGCCAAGAGAAAGGCAATTTTCCAGGAAAGAAACTTTAAATCTGCAGAGGCAGCTGGTACAAAAGGAGGCAGAGTAAGTTTCTCAAGCACAAAATTAAGATCCCAAGCAGGAGTAGGTGCCCTTCTGGGAGGTTTTAAATTGCTATCCCCCCTGAGGAACTACTTCATCAAAGGATGTGAGAAGATGGGTTTGTTCACAGGAACAATAAGCAGAAATCGCTGAGGCATGAATCTTGACTGAAGAAAAGGAAAGTCCACCATTAAGCAAGCCTGCCAGGTAATCAAGAATAAGGGGAAGAGATGGTTGAGAAGAGTCTTCCCCTCTGGTTTGCATCCAAATACGGAATCTTTTCCATTTGTCTGTATAAGATTTCCTAGCGCTAGGCCTCCTGGCCTCACGAAGAACCTCAACCACCTGTTGAGATAGATTCATACTATGAGCCAGGCCGCCAAATGTAGAGTCTGGTATCAGGGGAAGATGCCAAGGCTGAGACTGGGCAAGACTGTGAAGCAGGGGATACCAATGCTGTCTGGGCCAGTCTGGAGCTATGATAATGGCCCTTGGTTTTTCATCCCTTATCTTCAGCAGCACTCTGGGAAGAAGAGGTAGAGGAGGGAAGGCATAAATTGAAAGCTGTGTCCAGGGGAAGGAAAGAGCATCCACTCTCCAGGCTTTGTCGTGATGTTCCCTGGTGCAAAAGGTCGGAAGAAAATGATTGTTCGGAGATGAGTAGAGATCGACCTGGGGAGTACCCAAAAGCTGAATGATGCGATAGAAGATGGTCTTGTTCAGTTGCCACTCATGAGGATCCAGGACCTGCCTGCTCAACTGATCTGCCAAGGTGCTGAGCCTTCCTGGAAGAAACTGAGCTATCAGATGTAGGCCCATGGAAGCTGCTATGGACGATAGAATCATGCTTTGTCTACAGAGGGGGTAAGAGTGAGTCCCTCCCTGCTTGCTGATGTACCACATGACTGTGGTGTTGTCTGTCCTGACTAGAAGAGTTCCAGGAGAGAGAAGATGCTTGAAAGGCAGCAAGGCCTGCTGGACAGTTATCAATTCCTTCAGATTTACGTGCAGGTGAATCTGTTGGTAGTTCCAAGTCCCCTGTATACATCGGCCATCTAGATGTGCTCCCCAAGCAAAGTCCAAGGCATCTGTGGTGAGTCATGCTTGCAGGAGGTGGTCAAAAAGGCAGGCCTTTGTTCTGTGAACAGGCTGTCGCCCACCAAAGAAACTCTGTCTGCAGACAGGGAATCAGAGGAAGTATCAAGTCTAAATCCTGTGTGTGTTGACACCAAAGGATCTTGAAGCACCACTGTATTTTTCTCATATGCAGTTTGGCATATAGAATCATCAGAATACATGAAGCCATGAATCCCAGGGCTTGCAGGAATTGCCTTGCAGAAAGCTGGGTCATGCTTGCCAAATCCTTGAAGTAAGTTGAAAACTGCATTTGTTTCTCTTGAGGGAGGAATACCATCTGGGCGGCTGTGTTCAGCCTCGCTCCCAGGAATACAATCTCCCTGGTGGGTACCAATCTTGACTTCCTTTCATTGAGAGTGTAGCCCAAAGAGGTGAGAAGGTTCTTTACAAAGTCCAAATCCTTTAAAGGTTGTTCTGGAGAGTTTGCTTGAATGAGGCAATTGTCCAAGTAAGGGTAAATTTGAATGTTTCTCCGCCTGCAAAAAGCAATGACCGGAGCCAGGCATTTTGTAAAAACTCTGGGAGCAGTAGATAACCCAAAGGGCAGTGCAGAGAATTGGTAGTGTCACTTTCCAGCTCTGAAATGAAGGTACTGCCTGCAACTTTCTCATATTGGGATGTACAGATAAGCTTCTTTGAGATCCAAAGTCACCAGCCAGGCGTCCTTGGCCAGCATTGGCAGCAACTGCTGAAGAGTGAGCATTTGAATTTGGGAATCACCAGAAAGGGGCACCAGGTGCCCCCTTTTTTGGGAACCAGAAAGAGTCTTGAGTAGAAACCTTGGCCTATCTGAAGTACAGGAACTGGCTCTATTGCTCCCAGATTCAGCAAGGAAGAAATTTGCTTTTCTGCTTCTGCCCTTTGATTTGGGGGAATATTTGGGTATCCTTGGTGAAAAGGGAAAGTGTGAAAAGAAAACTTGTAGCCCTGGTATACTATTTTGAGTACCCATTTGTCGTCTGTGATAGACCAAACATTTGCAAAATTGGCCAACCTTCCCCCCAAAGTCAAATGAGGAGGCTGAACTTGCAGAAAATCTAACAGTTTGCATAGATTTTGCTTTATCCTCCAATTTTTTAAACACCTCTTCTGCTTTGTTACCAAAAAGATTGTCCTTATGCAAAGGTACATCCAGTAACTTAGATTTTAACAGGCTCAGAAAGGGGCTGTTTCCTGAGCAAAGCATGTCTTCTGATAACAGATTCAGTGGCTGCTGCCCTGCAAGAATCCTCCAAATTGTCAAAACTACAGTGTAAAGAATGTTTAGTCACAAGAGTGGCAGAATTCAATAACTCTTGCATGTCCTTACTCTCTGCCAGGGAAGGAACACTGGCAAGTTTAGCCTTAATAGCCTCCAATGTATGCTGCTGAAACTTAAGCATATGAAAAAGACAAGTAACAGACTTAAGAGCAAGGGTGGCAGAGGTATAAACCTTTTTACCCCACCTGTCCAAGGCCCTAGATTCTCTGTCAGAGGGAACAGGATTTTTTGCAACTGTAGCCTTAACACCTTTAGCGCCCTGAGAAATAGTCTCTGGATCAGCAGTAGGATTCCTAAAAAGAAATTGATGAGAATCAGGAACTATAATACCCGTCAGGTTTCCTGGGAGCAGGAGGAACAGAATTTGGAGTCAAAGAATTCTGCACGAAAACATCAACTACTTCCAACACCGGAGGGATAGCCAGAGGCTTATGCTTGTGGTAAATCCAAGAACTCCCTAATCCTTTTCTTAGACTGAGGCTAGTCCTGACTCTCCCACTTGAAATGCTCCCTAAGAGTATTCAGAGCATCTCCAAAAGAAAAATCTTCTGGAGGAGAGGGAGAAGGGATAGATTCTTCTGCATCAGAATCCTCAAAACCAGAATAAAGATAACAGTTTTCCTCTTCATCAGCAGAATTGCTAGAAATATCAGAACCTGAGGGATTAGAAGGAAGGCTGGTGCCTGCTTTTGAGTAAATTTGTGGCTGGAAGGTCTGTTAGAAAGCCAAAGGGACTCAGGAGGCCTAGCCACAGCGGTAGTCTGAACCAAGGTTGTTGGTCTGGGTCTGGTCTCAGAAACCGGGGCCTGCTTAGCGGCTCCGGACCCATCAAAAGTAATGACCGGCGGAGGGTCAGAAGATGAAGTGGAAGCCTGCGGCATATGGAGGACTCTGAAAAGGTCTCAGCAGAGGCCTGCGGCTGAAAATCCACGGACTGCAGGGGCTGCGAAGACACCGGACTGATAACCGCTGGGCTGACAACCAACTTAACTGGAACGTCATTGGCCAACCTGACCCTAGGCCTGTCACGGTCTTTATCCTTGCGCTTCTTAGGAAAATCAGATGTTGGGAGACCAGAAGACCCCACACCGACAAACCTAGGCCAAACTCTAAAATGCTTATATAAAAATGTAGTTCTACAGCGTATGGTACGCGGATTAAAAGAAGCAGAGATCACAATTAGGGACGTTATGCTCAAGGCCTAAGCAAGTGATACAGTAAGAATGAAAATCACGGTGCGAAATCTGTTTTCCACAGGCAAGACAGTTAACTTTTTCTGACATTCGTTAAAGCAAGAAAAGAGGGTCCCCAGTGAGGTACTTGGCTGAGGATGTCTTCAACCGAAGTAGTCAGAATAGAAAAGAAGGTAATTGGCCAACCGGCACTCGTGTGAATTGCTTCTGCTTCTGGCTCCGTGGCAAGAAAGACTGAGGAAATGGTGTCGGCTGTCTTCCTTTATAACTGACGTCCTGTCATCAGGTTTACGGCCGAAGACAGCCGATGTCATATACCAAGACTTTGGTATTCTGGCGAATGTGGGCTACCGGCAGCAGGATAACCCATTTTGTAAGGACTGCAACAGTGAACAACGATGAGCATCTAAATTATTTAAAGAAGATTTTTTCCTCAAGAAGAAAATGCAGGCAAAACATGCTTCATACTTTCAGAATTAGAATAAACATATGAGCCTAGCAATTCAAAATTCTGAAAATCAAAGTTGCAGGAAGCATGCAACTTTTTCACGTACTTGTAATCTCCCTATTCTGGTCAGATACAGTAGGATTGGAAATAACTAAACATTAAGTAGCAGTTGGATTAACTAAAGTTATAGCTGCTGGGTCAGGTTTGGGAAGAGCGTATAAAAACTTAAAAGACTGTGGAACTTTATATATTTTATCTGTCTTTATAGAGGCAGCAGGCTGACTATCAGAAGAATTGCAGACAGTGACATGTATCCTCCAGAGATGACAAAACTGTGAGAATGGGTGAAGGTTCTAGAAAATCCTTCTGTTAATAGCTCACAGTATTTTCTGAGGGACTAAGATGCTTCAGTGTTCTTCCAAAGGAAATTGACACATTCTGGAAATATACACAACTACATTCTGGAAACAGTCTCAGAGAAAGAGAAAATCCACAGGAAGAATTAGAAACAGAGCTCTCCTGAGTCTGACTCAGAAAATGAGAAAAGCCTGCATTCTGTCCCATATCTTCCTGACCAGATTCAGAATCTTGAACCCTTTCAGGAAAAGATTTAGCCCCCTTTCTTTTACCAGAAATAACTTTCAAAGAAGAAGAAACAGCTTGAATTAAACCCAGAGGCAGACACAGTAAACTACTCTTGTCTAAGGAAATTTGAGCAGGAGTAAGAACTAGTTTAGTTTTCTGTTCCTTTCACATGAAAAATGAGGGATCAGTGTTATTAATAGAAGAAACAGCTTCCCCAGGCATGGAAACAACATTTTACATGGGGAAGCCTTCCTTGTTCCCTCTCCCAGGACCAATGAGTGTCTCTCACTTGTCCAATGAGGGGACCCCAACAACCACAGAGGATGTGGCTGACCTCGGTCCACAGTCGCTGTAGCTGCTACACCAGAGAGATCAGTGGTAAAATGTGCGCTTGGTCTGAGGAACAAACTAGGGTCACAGCAGAGTCACTCAAATGCAGCTGAGGCAAATTGCTAGCCTACTGTGGTGGCAAGGGCTGTTTGCTTAACTTTTTCTTTTTGTGGCTGGAAGGAGGACTGAGCATGGGACTTGTAGTATGTTCCATGGTCAAGATGAAAATGGTGCCTCTTACCTGGGGAAAACCAGCAGCAATAGCCTGTAAAATTTTGTATCTTTAAAAGTCACTTTTTCACACAAAACACAGTAGAAAGCACTTTGTCAGCCACCAAAATTAAAAGAAATAATGTCTCCACAATAAAAATTTCTTTAAACAACTTTTGAAACTGACAAGAAACTGATACTCTCCCATTTTAAGTCTCGTGAACAGCACATTAAAACACAAACTTGTTGCTTAAAAATAACTTTTCTAAACAGCAAAGTACAAAAAAAAAAAGATTTTAAATGTGTAAAGTTTTTCCCCAAAGCGAAATCACCTGTCTAGCAAAGAAAGTGCACAAGCTGACCTTCAGTTCTCAAAAGCCTGGACAGGAATGCTCTCTTCAACAGCAGGAAACACTGAAGGGCTTGGCACCCAAACATGTCTGTTTAGTCAGCTCAGCTTGAACTGACTTGATCATTTGGATACGTGGAAGGTGCCCTGAAACATTTGGATGCTGAAAGAAAGCGGCAACCTTGAGTCCCAGTCTTTGTAAAACGTCCAATTTATTTGAATAACACAAAATACTTTAACCAACAAGAAATCCACAGATACACAATACTAAGCACTTTCACCCATCAAGCTGGGCATCATCAGAGTACAATAAACATATTGCAAGTCATCCCTTTTATACTTTAAAAGTGCCCTTAATTAAACAATTAAATAATTGAACTAATCAATTAGTTAAAACAGAGTGTTTCTTAAAGGTATTACAACCTTTTTCAAACATTGTTCTTAAAATAAAATTGTTAGACAACATTTATGTTTGTTCAAGAGGTTCTCTAAAATAGAAAAACAACAATCAAATTGTTATAAAAATCTGAAATATAATATTAAATGGAGTACTGAAATCGTAAAAATACTGTGATAAAATTGAATAACTACAATAATAGAACCATATTATGGTAGTAGTTGCTTTAAAAGCTAAAGCTACTATGCAAATCAATCTTTCCACATGAATAAAACTGTCTTGGATAAATAGGATCTTGTTTCCAAGTGCTTTGATAGAGGACAACCTCATCTACAGCATCATGTGCAGGCACATATCTCAGCCTTCAGTACTAAGGCATGAGCGCACACAAGTTTCAATGGAAGCTGTGGACAATGTTATCTTGACAGTATTTTTACAAACATCTTCCTATACTTGGGAAGGTCAATGATCCTAGTGCATTCTTTAAAACACAGGTATGAACTGAGACTGATAAGCTGAACAGTTGAGGCCCTCAGCTTCAAGGTGTTGTAAATGTTGTCACACCTGTTCATACTTCTCATCTGGTGATACTTTAGAAAAAACTCTGTAGTGTCCGAGACCTATGCTAGATCAAAAGGATGACAGGATAGGTAAGACAGTATTTCCACTCAGCTGTTAGCTTATAAAAGGTATTGGTCCTTGTCTAGTGCTAAAGGGGCACAAGTAGGGATGCCGCCAGTCTGCTATGCCGGTTTCCTTAATTTGTAGTTTAACATGAGGGATGGCCCAAGGCTCCAAATCTCATCTTTCATCATCTCTAGTAACTTCACTAGGCAATCTATGCGTCTGGGGGGGGGGGGGGGGGGGTCAGCAGCCAGTTTATATTTGCTTACAAGCCTGCAGGTAACTCTAAGGAGGGACTCATCCACGGGAGAAGAGGACTGGAGGGGTACACTCTGTTTCCTATGGTTTGTCAAATGCTGATTTGAGATCCTCTGTTTATGCTATAGATAATGCTGAACTGTTTAAAACTGAAGATGATGTTACTCCTCCCCCAAGGCTGTATGTCTTGGAAATGATGGAAGTTTTTTTTTTTAATTTCCCCTTGCTCTGAGTTTCTGTGACTCTGTGACCTTGGAGGCTGCAGACTTAAGAGACCAGGGATGTGACGTTTGACACCAGAAAGTGATGCAATAATGACATTTTCCTATACTGTTAGACATTTTGTGTTGTGAGCTGCTGGACTCAAAATGAGTCTCTAATATTATGTGCAATGTCCTGCTGTACAATTTGGGTTTAGACAGTAATCAAAACCTTGCTTCTTATGAGCAACAGCACCACAAGAAGAGTATGCAGACCTGCTGAACATCGGTCTCACTTTGAGGAAGTGCAGGCCTGGACCCGCTAAATGCTCATCTTTGTGATGCCCCAGCTTATGCTCTAGATTGTAAAGAGGATCCTCCTCCAGGTCTCCAAGTGAAGACTGCGCTATCCTTGCTAACTGAACAGACAGGACCAACAACTTCTTCCCACCTTTGACATTGAGTAGCCAGGTTCAGTGAACTGTATCTATAGCAATTTTCATCCTCCTCCTCTGTATTGCAGATCCTGGCTGGTAATCTGGAATGTGAAAATGATTACAAATTTTAAACATATGAATGCAATACCTCTCTGACAGTGGCAAGGATCGACATTAGAAATGTGAAATTGCAGAAAGAAGTGGGGAACACCAGGGACGAGCATGCTTATGTCACTGGTACCTTACTTCAGGCTGTGCATTTGCCTGGTGTGTGGCATCCATAAACATGGGATTTTACTACACAAATTCTTGATTCTGACTGGTACAGACGTAATAGGCCACCTAGGTCACAACATCAAATCTCTATTGTCTTGTTTCCTTTCTTATCGTGTACATTGGGTGAATGAAACATTGGCAGAAACAAAAAAGCTACATCAGCTACTTGAATATACTGGAAGAAAGCAGTCTGCTGAGCTTCTACACATTCTTACCTGTTGAGTTTTTCATTCTGTGAATGAGCACCGTCATCTGCTGCTCCAATAGGCAAGAGCATCACATTCTTGCCTGTAGCTTCCTCAAAGGTCAGAGTTACTGGAATGCTCCCTCCTTCTCTTGTCAGATCAGGTTCAACATTAAACACTGAAAACCAAGATTAAAAAAATGACAGAAACATATACAATCTAGCTGTGGTCATGACTATAATTTACACTGTACAGTTTCAATGTATTCAAACATTTTTTATGTAGAATGAGACACTCTTAATATGCAAGGTGGTTAATACTGTCAAATTTGTAGCCAAACGGGACACTTTGAGGAAGTGGAAGTCAGCTGGAGTACCCAACAGAAAACTAATGCATACCAGGCATGACATGCAAAACCACAAAGTGACATAGGGCTCAGAAGTGAACCCCAAACTCAAACTGTGAGGCAGAGGTCTTACTATTTAAGCGATTGTGCTGAACTACCTTTCCAGATATCACCATACACTTTGCCCTCCAAAACCCTTCCCTTCTTCACCCCATCTCCTTCTTTTACCTGTTTTTCCATAAGGTTTATCCCATATCAACTTTAGTTGATCCAACATTGTTCTGGCTTTGTTTTGGTAGACCAGATCACTGCAATGTGTTCAGACAATTCTTACCCAACTGCATTGATATCAACTTTGCTTTTCATGTACTGGCTCACATTTACTAAACAAGTTTAAATTTGCTATTTACTGTAAATACCAATGTCATGAACAAGCTGAACATGCATAGAACACCACTACTCTTGTTTGCTTAGCTCATTTATTATAACTGAAATACCAAAGATCTGAGTACACTTAACATTGTGCAGACACTGCACATGTAAATATCTTCAGCTTTTGCTTAGTTAATGTTGACACATATTAGCCTTCCTCTTTGAACGTGTCATTACAAAACCTTGCATATCTGGAATTCTTTTCTTTTCAATCTTCACTGTAAATCATCTCTGAAAACTGGGACCTCCCAGACAGCAGAGTGATAGAAAAATAATAAATAAAATAAATACATATAAATTGTGGACTTGTACAAGAATCTCTCAAGTGTAGGGAAACCAAAACACAATGGTTTAGCACCTAACACACTTTATGGCCCACAGGTAACAGCAAGGGAGTACCGGTATTTGTCAAACACGAGCACCTCTCATCAGATTAACCTCTAACTGGATGCTCCTAGAGATGCAAATTGCACTTAAGTTTAATTATTACTTCAGTGTATCTACAGATCTCCATTTATGTCCCTATGATCAAGGAAAATTACCTCAACAGTAACAGGCTAAATATCAAACCAAGTAACTTCTGGCTAGAGAAAGTACAGTTTTGTACCTGCCATAAATGTAGATGTCCGATATGTATGCATCTGCAGTCCTCACATATGGGTTGTCCTGCCTCAGGCAGCCCTTCGGTCGGCCGGATTCCAAAGCCTGGGTCCGGCGTCGGCTGATGTCGCCCTTTCCCCGACGTCAGAGCGCCTGGGGTATAAAAGTATCAGCCAACACCATCTTCCTCAGTTTTTCTTGCCCCAGATGCCAGGTGCCCTCTAAGGAAGGCTAAATTTGGAGAAATGCAAATAATTCCAAACATGCACAATAAGATAAAACAAATACACCATAATAGATAACCCCAGCTAGCTATAAGAGGGATAAGAACCCAAGAAATACCACAGAGGGGAAGGAGGGAGGGTAAACCTGACTGCAGATGCATACCTATCGGACATCTACATTTATGGTAGGTACAAAACTGTACTATGTCCTTCAAGGATGCATCTGCAGTCCTCGTATATGGGTAGAATACCATAGCCAAGCTGGGGGTGGAAGGATCTAAGAAAATGATGGTGTAGCTAAAATGCCCTGCAGGACTGCTGTAGCAAAGCCTGCTCTGGATCTGGAATATAAGGGCAAATTGTAATGCTTGGAAAATGTATGCATGGAGCTCCATGTAGCAGCTTCTAAAATGTCCTTGGTAGCCACCCATCTTAAAAAGGCTGTAGAGGTGGCTGTGGCTCTGGTGGAATGAGGTCTGATGTTAGCTGGCACAGTCTTTCCATGATAAAAGTAGCAGAATCGAATGCAATTCCCTATCCATTTTGAAATTGTCTGTTTGGAAATTGATTTTCCTTGAATACCTGCAGCATATGCTACCAACAGCTGGTCAGTTTTTCTGCAAGTCTTAGTTCTGCCCAAGTAGTAGCGCAACTGTCTGTGAATGTCCAGGGTATGCAGAAGTTTCTCCCCCTTGTTTTGTGGATTTGGAAAGAAGGTAGGCAGGTGAATAGCTTGGTTCAATGAGACTCTGGATACCACCTTTGGCATGAATGAAGGATTGGTTCTCAAAGAGACTCTGTCCTGATGAAAAATAAGAAATGGTTGTACTGCCATGAGTGCCTGCAATTCAGATACTCTTCTTGCTGAGGTTATGGTCAGAAGGAAGGCAGTCTTCCAAGAAAGGAACTGTAGCTCTGAAGATGCTGCTGGTTCAAAGGGAGGTAGAGTCAACTTTTCCAACATGAAGTTAAGGTCCCATGTAGGCACTGGTGGTTTTCTTGGAGGATTGATGTTTTTAATTCCTCTTAGAAACTGCCTTAGGAGAGGATGAGAGAAGACAGGTGGATCAGTATTGTATTCTGCTGAAACTGCTGAAGCATGAATTTTTATGGAAGAGTAAGAAAGGCCATTGTGGAACATTTCTGCCAAGTATTCCAGAATATGTGCAATGCTCATCACTGTCGCATCTAGGCCCTTTGCGGTGCTCCAAGTGTGGAATCTTTTCCATTTTGCTGAATATGCCTTTCTCGTGGAAGGTCTGCAAGCTTCCATGATGATATCCTTCACTCTCTTGGATAGCTTTTCCTGGTGAGGAGTCAAAGTATTCTCCAGGCTGTCAGCTGCAGGGTTTTCAGGCTGGAGTGCAGAGTTTTGTAATTGTGCTGTGTCAGAAGAAGTGACCATTGTGGTAGAGGCCACTGTTTCGTGTGTGACATGCTCCGTAACAGTGGGTACCAGTGCTGCCTTGGCCAGTCCGGGGCTATTAGAATCACTTTTGGCTGCTCTGTCCTGATTTTCAGTAAGACCTTGGTCATTAGTGGAAGAGGCGGAAATGCATACACTGTTATTCCAGCTGAAAGAGAGGGCGTCCACTTTCCATGCTTGTGGGTGGTATGTCCTTGAGCAGAATTTCTTCAGCTGATGATTAAGGTGGGAGGCAAAAAGATCTATGTCCGGCCTCCCCCATGATTGTGTTATCTGAAGGAAGATGTCTGGGTGCAGCATCCATTCGTGTGGATCCATGGTGCTTCTGCTTAGGCTGTCCGCCAGAATATTGTCTTTTCCTGGCACAAACTGGGATTGCAGCTCTATATTGAGTTTTAGGGAAAGTTCCCAAAGATTCATTGCTAGCCTGCAAAGAGGGTAGGAATGGGTACCTCCTTGCTTGTTTATGTACCACATGACTGTGGTATTGTCTGTCCTTATTAGCAAGTGGCCTTGATGTAGAAAGTGCTTGAAGGCCTCGATTGCATGCATCACTGCCAGCATTTCCTTTTGGTTTATGTGCATGCGCAATTCTTTCTGGGACCATAGTCCTTGGATGCATCTGTCCTCCATATGTGCTCCCCATCCGTGGTCTGAAGCGTCCGAGGTAATGGTTTGGCTGGTTACTGGTTTGCTGAAAGGCAGACCCCTGTTTGACTGGCTTGCTTGGGCCCACCACAGAAATTCCTTTTGAAGGCATGGAATGAGTGGTATCAAAGCTTCTAGGCTGTGATTGTGCTGAGACCATAAACTCCTTAGGTACCATTGCAGTTTTCTCATATGCAGCCTTGCTTGTGGAATCAGAAGAATGCACGATGCCATGTAACCCAGGGCATGCAGGATTTTCCTTGCAGTCATCTGAGTTTGTTTTGTCAGATTTTTGAAGTAATCTGGTAGTTGTTTTTGTTTTTCTTCTGTGAGAAAAGCCATTTGGGTGGTTGTATCTAGTTCCGCACCCAGAAAAGTTATTCTTTGGGATGGCACAAGTCTTGATTTGTGAATGTTGACTGTGTATCCCAAGGCCTGCAGTAGGCGGATGGCATAATTCAAATGTTTTACTAAAGTTTGTTGGCTGTCCGCTTGTATAAGGCAGTCATCCAGATATGGGTATATTTGAATCCCCTGAAGTCTGCAGTGTGCAATTACTGATGCCAGGCATTTCGTGAATACTCTGGGCGCAGTAGATAAGCCAAAGGGCAATGCTGAGAATTGATAATGCTCTGAACCTGCAAGAAATCTGAGGTGTCTTCTGCAACTTTGTCTGATAGGGACATGCAGGTATGCCTCCTTGAGGTCTAGAGTTACCAGCCAAGACCCCTTGCCCAGCATGGGAAGGAGTTGCTGTAAGGTCAGCATTTTGAATTTTGGCACAATGAGATAAGTGTTCAGTGCGGACAAGTCGAGAATAGGCCTCCATTGTTTTTCTTTTCTTGGGACAAGGAATAGTCTCGAATAAAATCCTTGGCCTTGTTCTGTGAGAGGAACCTTTTCTATAGCTTTCATTTGCAATAGGTTGGCAATTTGTTCTAAAGCCTCTGCCCTTTGATTTGGTGGCAGATTTGGCATTCCTTTTCTTTCTGGTAATGTATGGAAATGGAACCTGTATCCTTTGTCTATTATTTGCAGTGTCCATTTGTCCCTTGTAATACTGTGCCAATTTCTTGAGAATAAAGATAGCTTTCTGCCCAAAGGTGCTTCTAATTGAGCCCTGGTCGGCGGGGTCAAGGTGAAGTCATTGAGTCTGTCCTTGTGCAGCAGTTGTTGGTCCTGCACTACCTCTCTGGTTAGGAGGCTGCCATTGACGTCCTCTGTAGGAGCCTCTAGCTTGCCCTCTACCTCTGGCACGCCTGTTCTTGCCTCTTTGAAATCTCTCTTCTGGAAAGGACCAATTCTTAGAAGGCCAATTTCTGCTGAATCTTGGTGGTTGGACCTGGAGGAACTCTTTGACTGTTTGTACAGATTTAGCCTTTTCCTCAAATTTCTTTAAGACCTCCTGAGCAGTGGAGCCAAATAACTTTTGCTTTTCCAGTGGAGCATCCAGAAGCTTAGCCTTAACATGATCTGGCAGAGATTGTTCCTTCAGCCAAGCATGTCTACGTATGACTGTACCTGTCATTGCTGACCTACATGAAGCTTCCAATGCATCATAACCACACTGCAAGAAATGGTTGCTAACCTGTTGTGAGTTATGCACCAGATCCTGAAATGACTTACGATCTAGGGGTTCAGGTGAAGACAGTTTTTTCTGCAATTCATCCAACAAATACTCTTGGTACTGTATCATACGAAATTGACAATTTAAAGCTCTCATAGACAGAGTGGAAGAAGTATACACTTTTTTACCCCATCTCTCTAAAGCCCTGGACTCCCTTTCAGAGGGAGTGGATTTTTAGTAGTGGCAGCTGCAACCCCTTTAGGACCCTGGGAAATAGTTTCTGGGTCAGCAGAGTGGGCCTTGTAAAGGAAATGATGCGAGTCCGGGACCCTGTAGTACCTATCGGGTTTAACAGGAGCCGGAGGAAG
Organism: Protopterus annectens; assembly: GCF_019279795.1. Taxonomy (NCBI): domain Eukaryota; kingdom Metazoa; phylum Chordata; order Ceratodontiformes; family Protopteridae; genus Protopterus; species Protopterus annectens. The sequence continues at coordinate 847,033,858 of NC_056732.1, forward strand.
GGTGTCAGGGGTAATGCTAGACTCCGAATACACATCATCAATGACACTTAAAACAGGAGGAAGAGCCAAGGGTATATGCTGAGGTAAATGAAGAAAAGTCCTTAATCTCTTCCTGGAATCGGAGAATTCCTGGCCCTGCCATTGGAAATGCTCTCTCATGGAGTGAAGGGTCTCCCCAAAGGACAGCTCTTCAGGAGGGGAGGCAGAGGGAATAGATTCCTCTGCATCAGAATCCTCGTAGGTCGTAAAGGCCTCCTCCTGGTAGTCCGATAGAGCAGAGCCATTAGAGGCCTCATCAGAGGACTGTGGATCAGCGGGCTCAACCCTGGGCCTTTTGTCTAGAGGAGGTTGAGAGCCCCTGTCCGGGTGAGGCTGAGAGCCCCTAATTAAGGAAATAAGGTCCTCAGCCAAACTTAATATCTGTGAACCTGTAGTGGATCCCTGAGGAATAGTCTTGGGAGGCAGAGATTTTTGTTGTTTAGCAGCTTTAGCCCTAGTGAATGCTTTTATGGACATGGATGCAGGGGGCCTGGCTGCTCCACGTGCTGGTGTAGTTTTGTCTAGGGGAATGGTGTCGGTAGTTTCCTGAACACCGATTTCCGAGGGTAAATATATAACTGACTCAGAAGAGGCCTCCGGGGCAGAGGTTGTCGGTTGTGCGGTTTCTGCGGTCGGAAGTACCAAGGACTCTGCTTCAGCCAAAACCGATACACTCGCGGTAGGCCTAGGCGTGGTTTCAGCCGAAACCACGGTCCGCGTGTGTCGATCCTTGTCCTTCCGTTTCTTGGTTAAATAAGAAGTCGGAGTCTCCAATGGCATAATATAAGAGAAACTAGCCCCCAAAAATTCCTCTAAGAACTCCGACCGACGCCTAAGAGTGCATCGATTAAAGGAGGCACAGGCAGTACAGGCCGAGACGTCGTGGTCTGGGCCTAGGCAGGGGAGGCAGTAGGAATGGAAATCCTTATGAGGTATTTGTTTCCCACAAGTCAAGCAATTACTAACTTTAAGCGTTTGATCTGACATCGGCTGAGGCAAGAAAGAGTCCCCAACGGGGTACTTAGCTTTTTGAAGTCTTCGGTAGCTGAAGTTAAAGGAGCTGGCCAACCGGCACTTGCGAACTGCTTCTGCTTCGGGCACCACGCGGCAAGAAAGACTGAGGAAGGCGTCAGCTGATACTTTTATACCCCAAGCGCTCTGACGTCGGGGAAAGGGCGACATCAGCCGACGCCAGACCCAGACTTTGGAATCCGGCCGACTGAAGGGCTGCCTGAGGCAGGACAACCCATATGTGAGGACTGCAGATGCATCCTTGAAGGACATCTCCAACTATGCAAGCACTGACTGGCACATGTGCAACTCCAAAATACATATTCTCCATGTTTCTTAGACTTTGTTCATACCCAAGTACTGAAGCAAGTTGTAAAACTTCCTACTAAAGGCTCTAACATCCATGATCTGGTCCTTACTAACCTAGCAACTACATTGTACCCTCGCCAACATCTCTTTACCCCTGATTAAATCTGACAACAGCTTAAGTCTTCTTCTCTGTCAGGCCTAGTGATACCACTCCAAAGCTAAAGTAAACCTCCTTAAAGGACCTTCCCAAGGCAACAACAACACAATTACTAATAAAACAGTAACAAAAGAAATGCGCGTTGGGTTCATCAGTTTATTAAAACTCAACTGTGGCACCTCATTTAACAGGAGGAAAAGACATTAAGGCAACTGACAAAGTTTAATTATTATCCTTACACAAAATACTGCAGTCAATCACTCAAAACAATACAATAAATCAATGAAAAGCCCTTGGCAGCAAGTTTAAAATACTCTTCTAAGAACAATATATGTATATATTTTTACTTCAAAGGGTTGTAAACAATTATATTTCAAAATACTGTTTCCTTATACAGTAAACCTTTCATAGGTTCATACTAGGCTATCTGCCCTAGGGCATTTATAAGCCTAGCCAGAGTGTGTTTGGCTTTCGCCGCCCATTTTAAATTAATTTTGCTATGCCTTTTTTTGAGGTTAGTATACTGTGCCTCTGTCTAACAGTGACACAGAAGTGATAGCCGGGGTAAACCTACGATCTCCCATCCACTCATCAAGATTCCTCTTGAAGAGAGTCAATGTGGGACTCTGCCTAACCTGGACTGGGATTTTATTCCAGAGTGAAGGGAGCCTCTGGGTTATGAATCTGTCCCTCCAGCATGTCCTATTTATTTCAGTGCTGAGGTTGAAGTCTCTCGAGCGTGGCTCGATGGGATTTGGATTTTCTGAGGTGCAGCATGTCCATTAATTCCGGGTTGGACATGGCTTTATACGTCAGGCACAGATCGCCTCTGAGCAGGCGGTATGCCACTGAGTAGAGCTGGAGTTTCTTTAACCGGGCAGCATATGGCATCTGTTTGAGCCCTTTGATCCTCTTGGTGAGGTACTTTTGGGGTCTTTCCAGTTGCTGCAGGTGTCTGGTAAGGTACATCCCAAAAGGGGCATTGCACTCAATTATGGGCGTGATGAGGGATGAGTAAAGAGGTACGATGACCTCCCCTGATCTAGATGTGAATCCCTTCATGATTAGGTGGGCTATATAAAATGTTTTTCTAACCACTTTGGCCACGTGGCTGTCAAATGAGAGATTGCTATCAACTTGGGTCCCCAGGTGCCTAATGACTTCTTCTGTACTTAATGGATTACCACCTATGTGGTAATTTGTGGGCACTTTGTTTTTGCCAAAGGGGATGACTATACACTTTTTGGCGTTTAGCTTGAGGCCATGGCTCTGGCACCAGTTGTCTGTTTCTATGAGGCCTTTTTGGAGGATGCTTGTGTCAGCTGGAGAGTCGATTATAGCGCCCAGTTTGCAGTCATCTGCGAACTTGGTCAGCCACAGTCCTTCCGTGTTGGCCTGTACTGCCGAGAAATATATACCGAACAAGAGAGGTCCCAGGACTGAGCCTTGTGGGACGCCACTTGTAACTGGTTTGGAGTCTGACATGGCTCCAGCAATTCTAACCATGTGGGTTCTGTCCTTGAGCCAGTTTGCAACCCATCTAGTGACATAGGGGTTTATATTTAAGCTGGTGAGCTTATCTATAATGCCCGAGTGGGGTATTGTATCAAAGGCTTTTGCGAGGTCCAGGTAGGCTGTGTGGACCACCTTCCCCTCGTCAATGGCCTTGGTGACTGTTTCAAAGAAATCGACCAGGTTTAAGAGGCAGGATCTGCCCTTAACAAAGCCAAACTGGGTAGGATCCAGTGTCTGTAGGTCCCCAATATCTTTATTTATGAGGTCCATGATGATCCTTTCCATAGCTTTGCAGACCAAGCTAGTCAGGCTTATGGGGCGATAGTTTCCAGGATCCGTTGAGGCACCACCTTTGTGGAGAGGGACCACTGTTGCCACTCTTTGGGTACATATCCTGTAGTAAGGCTAAGATTGAACAGTAGTTTTATGTTTGGGTTTAGCTCTTCTTGGAGTTCATGTAGGACGCAGCCCGGGACACCATCTGGTCCCATTGATGCTGTGTTTTTTGCTTTGGAGAGGGCGGCTTTTACCTGAGCATCTGAGATGTCAGGGGGGCAGCACTCTGTTGGGATAGATATTTGCCCTTTTGGTGGTGAGAGGGGGGAGAAGTTTGCACTGAACCTGTCAGCTAGGATGTTGGCAATGTCTGTGGGCTGGGCTCGGTGTATTTTTTGTCATTTTGGACCAATTCTGAGCATATCTGGGAATTCCCACCCAGGTTCCTAACAAAACTAAAGAAAGCCTTGTGATTATCCTTAGTGTCCTGTGCAATTTTTCTCTCGAAGCTGGTCTTAGACGATTTTATGAGTGCCTGTAGTTTTTTGCTTATACTGATCAGAGATGCCTTCCCTTTTTGGGATTTTGCTCTATCATGTAGTAGCTTCCTCCTTCTATTGTATAGGTTGTTTATGGCTGGGCTCCACCAGACAGGACGTCTGCCTTTGGAGGATTGGGTCTTGGTTTTATTTGGGATTGCATGACCCATGCATTCCTGAAGGTGTTCATAGAATGCGTTTATAAAGGATTCTGCGGTCTGGGCCATATTTTCCACAGGCCCGGGGGCTTTGAAGGATTTCGCCTCGGTTTTGAGGCGTGTGAAATTTGCTTTAGAGAAGTTTTTCACCGTGGTTTTCAAATTATTGCTGTCCTTTTCACTAATCACAACTGATTCTAAAACTTGCACTTTCTAAAAGATCACCGTTATTATTTTCATAAAAATGAAGAGCGACTGGACTGGTTTCCTTATGTCATATATATTTTCCTGTAGCTTGATTCTAAACTTCCTCTCAGTTTATCCTATAAACCACAGGGACATCTTACAGAATAAATCAAAGCAACTCTATCACAAGAATATGGTTGGGTAGCCATTACAACAGTAATAACACCAAAATATCCAATGATGCAAAAACGGTTTAAACAAGCACCTCAGGGGGAAGGTACAGCCTGAAAAAAAATCTTTAGGGTCTTTGCATAGTTCTTATGTAAAATATAATAGGTTTGCCCTGGCAAAGTTCCAAACAATCACCTTCAAATGAACCCCAGTGACAGGGCTGCCACATTAGTTCCAACTTTTGCCAACACCTTAACACCTGCATAGGCAAGTCAATACTGGTCCGCCCTAAATATAATAGTAAATGCAGAAATAAACCTCTAATAGAATTCCTATATTAAAAAAAGGAGTACAATAATGAAAAAGAAGAAATTCCTTATCACCCTACCTCAAGACCACACAGAAACATAACAGAAAGGAGCTTGTACTACTGTAAAATGCACAGCAGAGTGCAAATTTCAAGTCTACAGATCTTTCTTTAATTATGCCAAGAAATGAAGGAATACTGTCCAACAATACATTGATCCTCAATAATATCACACATTCCAACCACAAGGATTCAGCCAAAGTATTACAGACAAATTCAGTGCTAAACTTACCTCAGCTACCTACATTGTTGGCCTCATTATCTCTGAAAATGTAGTTTCCCCTGAAACTTGAAATAACTCTGGAATAAGTCTTAAAATCCCTGCCAGTGTGTGTGTGTGCTGCGGGAGAGGGGGGATCCCAGTCAATGGATAAAAATTACATCTAACAGACCAGACAGTATCAGGAACAATTCTCATTAATACACAGTATGCACTATCCAAGCCTCAAGCCTCTACTTAAACTGTACAGCCTTAGCCTACCCCACAGGTTTTCTGCTGGATGCCTGCAAAACAGCCACTGTGAATCACTTACATGAGGGCAGTCCACCTCTATAAGATTCATGAACCTTACCAGCCTCATATGCAATGTCATGAAACACATCATAGCATAATTCATTTAAGTGGATACAGGCAGTTTAATTGGTCTACACCTTAATTTCAGTTAAGACAGGTTGTCTTCCTGAATCTAGTAATAGTAAGCTTCTCCAAAAAGATTAAAGAAGTTTTGGACAGTGGTCACTCAAGTCTGGACTGCTTATATCAATCTGGCAAAGGCTTTTGATACTATCCCCCATGATTATTAAAGAATTAGACAAATTTCATGTAAACTTGTTTACCCGTATACTGGCTATTCTAAAGATCCTAGTTGTGAACCTTGCTAGTATCCCCTCTGAATGTACTATACTGCAGTACAGAGACTAGTGACAGTGGTCACTCAAGTCTGGACTGCTTATATCAATCTGGCAAAGGCTTTTGATAGTATCCCCCATGATTATTAAAGAATTAGACAAATTTCATGTAAACTTGTTTACCCATATACTGGCTATTCTAAAGATCCTAGTTGTGAACCTTGCTAGTATCCCCTCTGAATGTACTATACTGCAGTACAGAGACTAGTGCTAGGTCATTTTACACACTTTGTAATTACCTGCATTGACACTTTCCTCAACCCAAACTTAAGTACCAAATAAAAGAAAAAACAAAGGTGTTTCCCACTAAATTACTGCATCTGCAGCAAGCCTAAATACAAAGGTAAATGCAGAAATAAACCCCTGGTAGAATTCCGATATTAAGAAACTGTGCAACAGTTACTAACACACCAAGCTCAACAAATGCAGAATCAGCATTCATTAAAGAAGCAGTGATACTACCCAAGGTCCATGGCTTTTCATATGATAGCTTGAACTTCACTAGCACCTTGTTGGAAACTACTGCCAGCACCTCCCCCCAACAGCTTGTACCCAGACAGGGGGCCCCCTTTGTTCCACTCTAGGTTGCAGCTATGGGAATCACATGGATCATTTGCTGGAGGCCCTATATTTTCTTGGTGAGAAACCTCTGTAGTCTCTCCAGCTGCTACGAGTGTCAGGTGAGATGCATGCAAGCATTCTACTCCATTAATGGTCTGACTAGAGTTGAGTACAGTGGAGTTATAACATCCTTAGACCTAGTTGCAATGACCTTACTTATGAGATGCACAATGTAGAAGGCCTTCTTTACCACTGTGCAAACTTGGTGGTCAAAGTGCAGATTGCTATCGACCTGTGCTCCCAAGATCGCCCACCACTGTTTGAACTTAGGGGGTGCTTTCAATATTGTAATTAGTAAAGAATTCCACTTTGCCAAACAGGGATAATAATGCACTTTTTGCATTTAGTTTTAGACCGTGGCTTTGGGGCCAGTCACTTATCTGTGCTAGCCCTTCCTGTAATATGTTAACATCATTGGGGGACTGAATGATAGCACCCGCTTTGCAATCTTTGGCGAACCTGGCAAGCCAAAGGCTGCCTACTTTATCCTGGACTTCTGAAAAAATAGATCCCATACAGTAAAGGGCCCAGCACAGATCCTTGTGGTACGCCATTGGTGATGGGTCAACCGGTAGTGGTGGAGTCACCAACTTTGACGGTATGTGTTCTGTCGGTAAGCCAACTGGCTACCCATCTAGTGACATATGGGTTAATCCCCAGCTGGGAGAGTTTCCCAATGATACGTGGGTGGGGAATTGTGTCAAAAGCCTTGGCTAGGTCAAGACAGGCAGTACACACGGTCTTACCTTCATCCAGGGCTTTGACGACTTTCTTGAAGAAGTCTACTAGGTTTAATAAGCATGAGCGTCCCTTAAGTAAGACAAACTGGGCTGTGTGTAGTGTCTGAAGGTCACCTATGTCCTTGTTAATAAGGTCCATGATGATTCTTTCCATGACCTTGCAGATGAGGCTGGTTAGACTTATGGATCTTTAGTTCCCAGAGTCGGTTGATGGCCCCTCTTTGTGCAAGGGGATTACTGCTGTTCTCCACCCTGCTGACCAGTTCTCAGGCTATGGGAATGGCAAGTGGATCCTGCCAGGTCCTGTTTTAGACTGCTTATTAAGCAACCTGGGATGTTATCTGGTCCCATTAAGGCTGTGTTTTTGGCTTTGGGAAAGTGCAGACACGTCCTGATCTCTAGAGATACTAGGCAGAGGACTGGTGTCAGGTATGCTTTGGAGTATGGCTGGTGGGGACCGTGGAGGGTCAACTTTGTACCAAATCTGTCAGCTAGCAAGTTGTTGATTTCCTCTGGTAGAGTATAAATGGTATCATCCACTATCAGTTCAGCACTTAGCTGGGCATTCCCTTTTAGATTTCAGATGTAGCTAAAACATGCCTTATGATTATCTATAGCTAGGGATGCTATTTTAGCTTTGTAATTAGCTTTACAGGACTATTTCTGATTTGCTTGTTCAAGCTGTGGAGGAAATTTTTCCTCTGCTGAGTTGGTTTCCTCTTGTACTTAGACATCGGTTTCTTCCACTTATTATATAATCTGTTTATACTTGGTCCACCAGGGTGTTTTTTTTTTTTTTGAGACAACCTGGTTCTGACCTGGTCAAGTACAGCAGAGTCTTTACAGTTGCTTGTGTGTTTATACAGGGCATTTGTGTACACCTCTGCATAGGAGTCACTGTTGTCTGTGACTGTGCGGGGTATAAAACTTTTTATACCATTGCTTAGTAGGCTTTAGTTTGCTTTGGAAAAGTTGTTTAGTTTTTTTGCACCTGTGGGGGTGTCATGTCCAGCTGTGACTGAGTGAGACTAATTTATGGTCCAAACTTATCAGGGAGGGCATCACACAGGGGGAGTGCAGCGACTCCCACAATGTTGGTGAGTGCTAAGTCTAGGACATTTGATCCCCTTGTGGGGGTGCAGACTTTCTGCTCCAGAGTATTTGTATTGACAATGCCCAGGAACCTCAGGGCAAGCATGTCTGTGCTCGTGTATGTCATCCAGTTGATGGAAGGATAGTTGAAATCTCCCATGACTAAGGTGTTGGGCTGTATGGCGAGCGACTCCAGTATGTGTTTCTTTGTTCATGGTGGGGAGCGTATAGCTAGCAATGATGTGGTAGGGTATTTTGCCTGTAGTTAATTAGACATGGAGTAGCTCGAAAGCGTCACATTGTCTGACCAGTCTTGAGGTGTACTTAGCTTTAATGAAGATGGATACACCTCTACCTTTATTTCTTTGAAGCTCATTTTGAGGTCTGAACATGGAGAAGGCATTGTAGCCTTGCATGGCTGGGGAGCTCTCCATGGCCTTGAACCATTTCTCAGTGACTGCACAGACATCAGCATCTTCCAAAGTGAGGAGTGCTACCAGGGAGTGCAGTTTCGTGTTTATACTCCTAGCATTAAGCAGCAGAACCTTGAGTTTGTCTTGAGTGGATTTTATTACACTGGAAATGTTGTTGTTTTGACATTGCCTAAAACAGGCACTATACAGAGGCAAATGCCTTTGCCAGTATCTGATAGCAGAGAGAAGGCAGGTGCAGATCATTTCTAGCAAAGCAGTGTCCAAGTCTTCCCAGGCTGACAGATACTGGATCCCCTTGGACTGTTTATATTGTGGCTTCATCCTGGGTAAAGGTAGAATATTGCTTAGGGCTAGGGTCATATCTGCCAGATACACAATCTGAGAGTTAAGTCATGTCTCTCTTCATACAGTCCAGAGAGGTAGGACTCAAGTCATTCACCCCAGCATGTACTGTGACACAGGCAAAATGGTACTTCTTGTTGAGTTAGTGAGTGCATGAATGATATGATGGATCCTGGCACCTGACAGGCAGCTGACCGTGACCTTCCCCTTGTCCAGCATGGAGGGGGACACCTGTGTGTCTCACTATGGAATCACCTATTAGGTTTTGAGGTGTTTTGCCTTAGGTGCTTTTTTACTGAAACACTGGTGTATGTGTTGCTATGTGTAGTGGCTTCTATATGTACAGCTGTATGTGCAAGTGGTTTACATTTGGGAGGTCTCTGATCTTTTGGTAAGTTTCAAGTGCGTACCTCTGCATATGTGGGTTTATGGGTCATGACCTTATTTTGTGCGAGAGATGGTGTGTGTCTGCTGACAACCTGTTTGATGTCCAATTTGTTGTTACGTGAGAGAACCGATTCCAATTTCATAGTGTAATTACATCTCTTGCATAGGGTATTTGTTTTATGAATAAGTGGTTGTCTGTATACATGAAGCAATTACTACATTGCCTCAGTATGCTCATGTCAATCACAGTGGCCAGAGAAATGATGGGGAAACTGCCCATCCATTATAGCAGTTTTTTTCACCATGTACTTTTGGGGAAGGGAGTGGAACAGTTGGATCAGTTTTTGTGTTGGGTCTAAGGGGGCGTGTTCTACTGAAGGCTAGAGATAAGTGTGGCAACGCTGTTCAGTGCACAGATGAGTTGCTGGCAGTGCAGGAGGGAAGCTTGTGAGGGTTCAACTGACAGATGTCTAGGGAAAAATTGTGTTTCAAGGCATATGCATCTACACAGCGCATTACTAGTCCCTGCTGTGCAGTGCACAGCAACGTGCAAACCTGAGGTTTAAATACAGGAGAAAATAAACACTTTTAAGCTAATCAACCAATAGGACACACAATGAGCCTTCCTCTAGCAAACCCCAGCTAAGACAAGGCTGGATCTACACTCTTCTGCCCCAAGGGTGCAGGGGAGCCCTTCTTAATGTAAGATGGATGGTTTACTGCTCAAGTTCATCAATAACAAGCTAGATTCAGCGGATCTGAATCTAGACCATGCTATCTAGGCTAAAAGTACAATTGAAATAAAGTGCAGAAAATGATGCAGTCACAAATAGTAAAATGCAGAAATAATGCAACAATTAAATGAAATACACTCTAAAAAGTGCAGTAGAATCACAAAATATACTTTCTTGATTTTTAGCCCTGGATTTCAGCAGAAACACTCTGGACCTCTGGCAAAAGATGCCAAACGTAGAACAGTTACTGATAACTGATCAGGGGAAGATGCATTTTTTTCACTCCCTTGCTTACGGTACCATACACATGTATAGTCATAGTGATACTGCCTGTCCCAATCTGTGGGTCTGACAGAACTTCAGCAAAATAATAACACTGATGATGAAGCTGCATTAGTAGTAGAAGACAGGGATCAGAGTTCTGAGTCCAGCCTTCTAAATCAGTGTCATCAATGGAAAATGCCTGACACCAGTGCTAAAAATGAGTGGTACTTCTGTAAGTCCCCTCATTCCTTTCATCATTAAATGTTTTCACCAAAAGATGAACATGGTATAGAAATCTATATAAATGCAGTACCCACTGAAGTGTCAAGACCAAAAATATATAAAAGGGAAGGTGGGTGGAAGACAGATGCTATGGATCTGCGGCAAAAGACTTTAGGAAGGACAGGTCTCACTTTCCTTATCTGCCCTATAAGGAAGGACCAAGTCCCCTTCCCTAAAGCACAAAGGATAAGGGAAGTACTTCTGCTAGATACAGCTCAAGGACGAGTGGATTCACACTCAGGGAATGTGGGAAAAATCAAAAATGAGTCATGGCACATATGATCAGGCTGCTCCTGCAGAGAGCAGTGTGAGACGGGAGAAGCATGATTTGAGCATGGCACAGGCACTGGGGTCCATGTTCAGATATGTTCCTGCCCCACCCCAAAGGAGAGATCCCACCAGAACTTTCTCACTTTAAGTTTCCTTATTTATTAAAATAGTCAAGCTATAAGGTACAAATACCTCTTTTCAGTAGTGATCTGGGAGCAATGCTTGGTTAAGTGACCTGCTCAGAATTCTATAACAGGCAAATTGGAGGCTGACAGAATAAAACCCATGACTACAGAATGAAGCTGGTCAGCAGCTCAAATCTTTAATCCACATTGCTAAACTTCCAGACTATTCAGTCAAACAAATGTCTGAGCTTAAAGGCCTAACCGGCAGCAATGGGATGGAGTCCTGCCTGATCCACAGGGATGCATGGGTGAAGAATCCTCAGTCCAACTAGTAACTCTACAGGACCAGATGGATTACTCCAGGGTACAAGCCAGTTACTGGTGTGCTTCAGTGGTTTGTCTGGGAGGGGGTTAAATCAGACTTGCAGTCCAAGATGGTGGCTGCCTGAGACAAAACTTACTGCAGAGGAAGACCTGCACAAAGCTGATCCCTCATGGAAAGATGGAGAGACACAAGGGAATGGACTTGCCCACAAGACTCTGATTGGTGTCCCTCCATATACATTACTTTCTTACAATGCTCAGGCACTGGCCTGAATCTGTAAAAAGGATACTCCTTGCTAACACATGGGTTATGGACTTTCAACCACTACCATCTTATAAGCTGCAACATGACTAGATTTTCCGTCTGGTGTCTTGGTTAAACTGCTGGCACTTGAGGCAGTGCTTCATGCACAGTAAGTCCTCTGTTATGAACCCAATAAAAGCACTATTTGTTGTGAGTCCAAACCTTCTTTATTGTAACATCAAAATTAAGTGCTTTCGTCAGTTAAAATTTTGACTTCATCAGAATTCACTAGAAAACTAACAAATGCTGTTTAAATACACACAATGCTATTCAATGATTGGTTAAATGTTTTCACAATTAACAAACCCAATAAACCAATTAATATTTAAAAAGCCAGAATTCAATTTATACACCAGACATAAGTTAAAATTTGAGTTAAAATCTTTTGTTTCTTAAAATTTGATACCATAAGAAATGTGTAATAATAATGTAATAAAAGAGAAAAAAAAGAGAAGAAAAGAGAGAAAAAAACAAAAAAAGGAAAGGCATCAATTTCAGAAATAAATGTAGAATATTTTTTTGTGTATGTTGTGTTGTATGTACTTTTCTTTTATATAAATTAGATGTTTTCAGCCCTTTCCTTCAAAATAGGTGCCAAGTTTAAATGTTCATTCAAACCAGGGGGAAAGTTTGCTGCAAGCCTGAGTTGCCACATCAGTTCCTTTTTCAATAATATATTTTGCCAGTCCCCACAAGTGGTGTCCCACAGGGCTCAGTCCTTGGCCCCCTATTGTTCGGCATCTACTTCTCAGAAGTACAGGCAAACATAGGAGGACTATGGCTGACAAAGTTTGCGGATGACTGCAAACTGGGTGCCATAGTGAATAGTACATCGGACACTGACATCCTTCAGAGGGGTCTCACGGAAACTGATAGCTGGTGCCAGAGCCATGGCCTGAAGTTAAACGCAAAAAAGTGTATAGTCATACCCTTCGGGAAAAACAAGGTAATCCCAAGCTACCATATAGGTGGCAACCCACTAAGCACAGAAGAGGTTATCAGGGACCTGGGTACCCAGGTTGACAGTGGCCTCTCGTTTGACACTCATGTTGCTAAAGTGGTTCGAAAGACCTTCTACATTGCCCATCTGATCATGAAGGGATTCACATCCAGATCAAGTGAGGTCATTGTTCCCCTGTACTCTTCACTTATCAGACCAATGATCGAGTACAATGCCCCATTCGGGATGTATCTCACCCGACACCTGCAGCAATTGGAGAGACCCCAAAAGTTCCTCACCAAAAGGATAAAGGGACTCCAAAACCTGTCATATACTGCCAGACTGAAGAAACTCCAACTCTATTCAGTTGCATACCGTCTGCTCAGAGGTGACCTGTGCCTGACATACAATTATACAGACAGAGAAATTTTGCCAGAACACTTTTCCCTGTTTTCAAAAGGGTTTAAGTATGTACCTACAAGAATCCCAGATATTACTGACACTTTAATTGATATTCAACTTTACACCAGAAAATTTAATTTACAATTATTGCACTCGAAGGTTACCAAAAATGATACAGATTTATGTAAAGAAGTATGTAAAAAAAAGAAGTATGTATAATCCCCCTTTAGATCCTTTAACACTTTTGAGAAGGTTGTTAAGGATGACATTTACAAAATTTGGGGCAAACACAAAAAAATCTTCCACAATCTTAGTAATACAGAGAGAACGTTGTTGCAGGAATTAAGAAATGACAAGAGCATACGTGTTATGGCACCAGATAAAGGGGGCGGTATTGTACTATTCAACAGTACTGATTACATCGATATTATGCAGGGAATTTTATTTAATGTTAATAATTATTCTACATATGCCAGAAATCAAACTCATATAGCATATCAGAGAATTGACAGTTTTCTATATGAATATTTTATGGATCAAAGAATTACAGGGGCAATATATGATTTTTTATCTAACATTCATCCTATCATCCCTGGCATATTTGGTATACCCAAAATGCACAAAAACTTGGAACATCCACCCTTCAGACCTATTGTAGCAGCAACTGGGTCCAAAACTCACAATTTATCTGTATATGCAGACAGGAAGATTAAACATGTTGTGGACATGTGTCCACATTTAGTTAAGGACTCATGGGAGTTTCTTGGTCAACTTAAAGGCCATTTATGGAGCGCGGAAGATTATCTTGTCACCATTGATGTAATGGATTTATTTACCTGCATTCCTAAAGATGAAGGTTTAAGATATTTTGAGGAGACTTAATACAATTTATCTACTATGGATTGTGATGAAATAAAGTTAATTTGTGAAATGATGGAATTAATTTTAGACAATAATTACATCTTTTTTTGAGGGTGAATACTTTCAGCAAGTCAGAGGTGTGGCAATGGGTGCCACTTGTGCCCCTACCTACGCAAACATTGTTTTATTAGGATGGGAGAGAGAATATGTGTTTGGAAGTAAATACCATGACTACATAACCTATTATTGCAGGTTTTTGGATGACATTTTTATTCTTTGGAAGGGAACTACTGAATCCATTCCTTTGTTCATTCAATACCTCAACAGTACAACTAATTTCTTAAAATTCACCTTTCAGTATGATGCTTATAAAATTAGTTATTTAGACACCCTAATTGTTAAGGACAAGGATAAATTCATATCCAAAATATATCACAAGAAAACTTTCTGCAATAATTATCTACATTTTAACAGTTTTCACCCTTTTTGGCAAAAGGAAAGTATTATAAAGGCTCAAGCAATTAGGGTAGCTAGAATGACTTCCTTGGTGGAAGATCTTATACCCGAGTTTGAATTTCTATGTTTTTGGAAAGGGGTTACCCTATGGGTTTGGTGGTAAAAACTCTTAACGATGTTTTCAAGGAATGGGGAAAGAAATACACCCCACTATTAGGTAAGGGAACTAATAAAAATCAGTGTTCTGGGGAGATTGTCAAAAAATTGAATGAAACCTATTTTGAACATTCTTGTATTGTACAATAAAGTCCACTATATCAACAAGTTAGAGAAGTTTTATATAAGAACTGGAGTATATTTAAAGTTGACTATGACAAATATCGAGTTTTGGGTGAAAAACCAGTGTTTACCACCAAAATTGGGTTCAACTTGAAAAAGATTTTGGAAAGTAGACCAAAATGTTTTGCCATTGATGGAAATTATAATAATGGTACTAGATGCTGTGGGAGATGTAAATATTGTTCTTATATCTCCCATTAAACTAAGATTTGTTTGAAAAATCAGAACAGCAGCATAGTTTACCCTAGGAGAGGTAATTGCTTTTCTAGTAAGTTGGTCTACATTGCTATGTGCGACACCTGCAGCTCTTTTTATATTGGGAAGACCGAGAGGCTTCTCAAGACAACAATTTATGAGCATTTGTACAATATAAAAAATAAAAAAGTTACAAATGCTTTGTACAAACATAGTATAATTTGTAATAATTACACAGGCTTTCATTTTGCTATTTTAGACTTTGTACACTTGGAAGCCAGAGGTGGGGACTGGCAAAATATATTATTGAAAAAGGAACTGATGTGGCAACTCAGGCTTGCAGCAAACGTTCCCCTTGGTTTGAATGAACATTTAAACTTGGGACCTATTTTGAAGGAAAGGGCTGAAAACATCTAATTTATATAAAAGAAAAGTATATACAACACAACATACACAAAAAATATTCTACATTTATTTCTGAAATTAATGCCTTTCCTTTTTTTGTTTCTTTATCTCTTTTCTTCTCTTTTTTTTCTCTTTTATTACATTATTATTACACATTTCGTATGGTATCAAATTTTAAGAAACAAAAGATTTTAACTCAAATTTTAACTTATGTCTGGTGTATAAATTGAATTCTGGCTTTTTAAATATTAATTGGTTTATTGGGTTTGTTAATTGTGAAAACATTTAACCAATCATTGAATAGTATTGTGTGTATTTAAACAGCATTTGTTAGTTTTCTAGTGAATTCTGATGAAGTCAAAGTCCTCTGTTATGATGGAGGACTTTTTTCATGTGATCCTGATGGGAATGGAAGTTGCAGAACTGTTTGGAGAGAGAGATTTTTTAATGTGTTAAGAGGTGTGAACCCACTACGCACAAGTGCTTTTCTTCAGGGGTGACAGCAGGGCCTGGTTAAGTGAATAGCTCTGTGTCAGAGAGAATGTTCACAATGGATGGGCTCGTTTGTTCTCTAGGAGGTTCTCCACTAAGTCTGAGGTGGCTTGCCCACAGACCCTTTCTCAAAAGAAGTAGGCATCCAGGATCCTTAAAACAGCCTCAGCTGTGCCATTTGCCAAAAGAAAATACCAGACCCTGCTGCTCTAGCAATGGTATCAACATGTAAAAATTACAGCAGTTCACATTACAACCCACTATAAATGTTTTAATAAGCATTCTGGTCAGTACTTCCTTTGTCACAGAAACAGAAAAGTTATATTGGTAAAGGTCTGAGGGATGAGAATTCCAAAATGTCCGATGAAAACACACTCTTTCCTGCCATATTTAGAGCTTTAGGCTTCTTAGTAGGCAATAAGGTGGAAAGGTATTGTGGTCTCTGGAACCGACACTGGATTGCAGAGATCAGAGAGGCGTTGGCTCTAGATGCTGAAAAAGAATGTCACTATATACAGCCAGGGGCTTTGAGGATACCAGCTTTTCTAAAGATAAGTATGCTTCCAGTCTGGAAGTGTAGCATCTATAAACACAAGACTCCAGAAGTAATGGTCCTCTTCCCCCATATGCAGATTTAAGCATTTCTGAGAAGAAGGGAAAGCAGCCGCACGTCAGACTATAAAAAATGTCATCAGTCTGGTGACGAAGGGACATGGGGGCGGGGGAGGTGGCAGTTGAGATGTGCCACTGCAGAGAGGTGATGTCTTTGGATACTCCGGATTCCTTTCTCAGGACACAGAGCAAGAGGGAAGCACCAGAAATCTAGCCCCAGGAAAGGTGCACTCACATTCAGACGATGCTCATACTGTACGTGTGTGAAGCACCAAACGTTGGAGGTCTGGTCAGCTAACTGAAAGTAACTGCCAGGGCTTGTCCTATAAGTCATGGTGGGGGAAGTCCCAGTTGGCCCTCCTCAACTTAGGCCATTAAGCCTTGCTGGGCTGTGGGGAAAACTGGGTAGGGGGTACATGGTCTTAAAAGATGCTGACAATGACCTTCCAGGGGAACTTAAAGAACAGCACAACTGGTGCAGATTAATCAAAGGTGGGTTCCAGCAATTCAAGCAAGAGATGAGCCATGATAATTCCCTGGGATACACCACCAGGGGTGGCTGGAGGGGGGGCACAATATTTATGGGCCTCTTGCTGTACACAGAAGCAGCAGTAACTCAACTGAAGGAGGAGCTGGGAAAATTCAAGGTCCAAGAGGTCATGACTGGGAAAGCCTTCCCTCGAGGAGGATGAGACTGATGTCTGTCCTCCATTCCCTTTGCCTTCACATGATATTCCAGCACCATCCCATGACTGGGCTATAGACCCTCATGCTAATCCTTGCAGATGGTGTTCTCAATGGCTACAATATAAAAAATAGGATAGCATCATATTCCTCTAGTCTCTTCATTAGACCAAGCTGAAACTGTGACTGTTATGGAGTTGGTTTACACAGTATTCTTCAACCAAGCAACATAACCAATGCTGGTCTAGGCCCAGGCTCATGATCTGATGGACATATTAAAACTTCAATATTTTACTTTTTTGGCACCAAAACAATGAACTTATCCATTAATGAGCATCAGGACTGAGATTCAAACTGCAGAAACCAGCACAGAAGTGTGGGAGGGTATAAGCATAAGCATACTCAGTCTGATGTGTGACACCACAGCATGCAGCAAGAGGAGGTGCTCACACCCTTAAAGTAAATGGGAGTGGAAGAGAGAAAAAAAATAACATCTCAGTTGAGGAATGCAAAATAAGACACCAGAAAGTCTTTTCAATATACAGAGTCCTTTGAATGGCGAATTCATGAAGTAAAATATAAAGCAGCTGTAGAAGCAGCTTATTAAAAACAGCAAAACATTTAACAAATTACTGAAAAATGGAATGAACCAATTATATTAGTTCCCAGAGGCAGAGTGATAAAGTCTTTACTGTGACCCAGGACTGATTAGTGATCTGGGCACAGGAAAAGTGAAACACAGAATGTAGCATTTGTGGTTGATGCTGTCTGATGGGGCAACAGCTCTGTGCTCTGTATGTCTCCTGATACCCAGCAGAGGCCAAATAAACCAGAATGTCGTCTAAAGGGACAGGGATTAATAACCCAGGCAGACCATGCTTTGTATCAGGGGATAGAAGCACGCATGGAAAAGAGCACAGGTCAACAGGCCAGTTTCTGGGGGAGTGACATTCATCCAGACTTCCATGAGGGGAAATGTTGGTTAGAGTTAGCAGAAAACCCTCATGGATGACTGGACAATGGCTCTCTTGGTTTCTGAAGTAACACAGAGAAGCTGATGGTCAGCAGGAAGAAAAACATCAAGAAATAAGTCAATAAAAACAGACCGTCACGAATAAGGTCACAAGGAAAAGTATGGAAACAAAATGGACAAAATGACAGTGTTACACTCAATGGAGTATACTCAGATGAAAGTAGACCACCACAAGAGTACCACGTTAGTACTGCACTATGTAAATTTTAATGCTATACACAAGGCACTGCAGAATACATGAGAGAAAGAAAAGGCATTTTTAATGATACCACAGACAGGCAACAGCGCCAATACATAGGTGTAGAAAGGAATGAAAGGAACTAGGCAGGACTGGAAGACTGTCTTAAAACATGGCTGCTCAGATTCAATGATAACCATGCATGGAGTTCATGTCATAGCTGGGATGAAGCCCTTACTAAGATCCAGCTAACTCGAGTCTGATTAGTGGCTTGGGCACTGTGGAAGCTGAATGGGGTGGTAAAGGAATGAACAGACATTTCCTTGCTCATGTCTGTCACTGGTAACTGAGGGGACTTGCTGGTGTGTGTTCAAAGCCATGGATTCCCAGAATATTTCTAACTTTGACCACTGAATCTTACTTTCCCCAAGAAGATTTTCAGAGAAACGTCAGTTCTGATATCATCAACCTGTCACTGGATAAGTTAAGGGGAGCTACTCCTTGGGATCCAAGTGGTTACTAGCAAGCTACAACCACCTGAAAGGGGATATACAATGCCTAAGGAATGAGATGTACTTCCCTAAGTGGGAGCAGGAAGTGCATTTTGTCTGGACCCCACCATGTCCACTGAAACAGATGACGGCCGGGCTCCTCAGCCTTCACGAGGATAACCACACCACACATGGGCAATTAATATAATTTCAGAAATGGACTTCTCTATGAGGGCCTGATCAAGTCGTAGCTCTCCCCTTCTTTGGTCATCTGATAATGCTCTGTCAGGGATTATACAACATCCTCAACCACTGATACTTGCCTGAGAAGCTCCTCTCTCTTCCATCCCCCTGGTAGTGAGGTAAGCCAGGAGTTTGTTCCTCCAGCAGATAAAGGAGTCTGGTTTGAACTACTAGCTCTAATGGGAGTGCTTCATACTGTGCTCCTTTCCAGGCAGTAGAAACAGTGCCAATGGTGCATTTTGGTACATAACATGTAAGCTACAGAGCATATGAGCTTCACAGAAAAATACATCAAAGAAAGAAAGAAAGAATGAACCCCCTCGTAGGCTCACCAAGGACATATGTTAGCTGAAGACAAAGACTAGTTTGTCCAAGTGGAAAAAGCAAACACTCAAAGCTGTTTGTGTCTCTGCACTAGTATTCAGGAACATTTAGGGTATTAATCCTTACTGCCCCTAACCTTGAAAAGGGTGTGTGTGTGTGTGTGTGTGTGTGTGTGTGTGTGTGTGTGTGTGTGTGTGTGCGTGTGCGTGTGTGTGTGTGTGTGTGTGTGTGTGTGTTAGCATGGTCGAGTACAAACGAAAATATCAAAGTCATCACTACATCAGGAGTTGCACCACAATATGCTTTCACCATGTTTACTAAACATTTTTATGGGACCTTATTTTTCCTGTAAAGTACAGTTGTGTATGTAATAGTAGATGTTTGAATAATTGCTGCAGTAGTATATGAGGTTATATCCTGCCAAGAATAGAATAGTCGGCCACCTTCCAAAGGCTTCAGGGCACCTTACAGAAAAGACAAGTTTGGCTGCCACACCCTTCAGACCTTTCCTGCCGAGACAGGCTAAGCTCTAAAAGGACAATGCTAGCAAAAAAGAAAAAAAATCAATAAGCACATTTTGGTATAAACAACACACCATAATACAAGGAGGATGGAGGGAAAGAGCAGCTACTGCAGCAGTGATCAAGCATCTACTGTTATGGTCATTTTAATTACACAACTGTACTATATTCATCATGCTGATCACTGCTGCAATAGTGTTAGCTAGATGGGTAGATTACCCTAGCTTACTACATTTGGAAGGTGGAAGGAGAAGAGTGCAGGGCCCCCTAGAGAATGGTCCTTGCAAAACTAGATCTACGCTTAGAGAAGCAATCAAGCTTACACTGCTTTCTAAAAGTATGTGCAGAGGACCAAGTTGCAGCTTCTAGAATACTTCTAGCATCCACCCTTTCCAAAAAGCCACAGATGAAGCCAAAGCCTTGACAGAGTGGGCTTTGACCCTGCCTGGAATAGTTTTGTTGTGGTGACTATAACAAAAGGTCTTCTTCTTCTTTCGGCTTTTCCCGGTTAGGGGTAGCAACAGTGGATCATCTGTCCTCTCATGATTGGCAGTGGAGTTTTACAGTGTCGAGTTGCCAGCCCGGAGCCCAACCTTCCACAGAAGGCACACACTTACACCTAGGGCCAATTTAGAGTGTCCAATCCACCTACTGCATGTCTTTGGGATGTGGGAGGAAACCGGAGCACCTGGAGAAAACCCATGCGACCACAGGGAGGACATGCAGACTCCACACAGAAGGCACCCCAGCCGAGAATCGAACCAGAGAACCTCTTGCTGTGAGGCGGCAATGCTAACCGCTGCACCACTGTGGCTGTGACTATAACAAAAGGTAAAAAAAAAAAAAAAATAGCCTTACACAATCATTTGGAAATAGTCTGTTTTGACATAGGTTGTCCCTTCTTACTTTCACAACAAATTAATCGATTTGAAGATCTGAAAGATTTAGTTCTGTCAAGATAATAGTGCAGTTGTCTGTGGACATCTGAAGTATGGAATATCCTCTCTCCCTCACTTTTGGGTTCAGGAAAGAAAACAGGGAGATGGATGGTTCGGCTTAAAGTCAATTCAGATGCCACTTTATGCATAAAAGGAGGACTAATTCTCAAGCAAACACTGTCCCTGTGCAAAATGAGTTAGGGTTGACTCATCATAACAGATTGCAACTTAGGCACTCTTGCTACAGAGATCAGAGCAATCAATAAAACAGTTTTCCATTTTAAGAACCTGAAGTCACCCAGGTTAGCTCATTCAAATGTGCTTGCTTCTCTAACACAAAATTAAGATTCCCAAGGAGGGACCATTGCTTTTCTTGGAGGCCTCTTATGCAAATCCCCTTTCAAAAACATTTAACACAAGAAATGCACTGAATGAGGAGGATCCATGGGCAGACATGCTGAAATGGCTGATAAATGAATACTGACAAAGTACTAAGAAAGGCCATAGGACATTAAACCAAATACTGTAAAACTCAAAAACAAATAGCTCTGAATGGATGCGGGTTATGTTGCTGGCACCAACTAGAAAACCTTTTCCATTTTCTAATATAAAATTTTCTAGTAGCAGGTTTTCTTGCCTCCATTAGTATCCACTAAACATCCTCAGTAAATATGTGCCTAAAGAGAATTAAGACCATAACATCCAAGCAGTCAACTGAAGTTGACTGGTGCCGGGGTGTATCACACACCTCTGTCATTATGTGAGCAGATCCAATCTGTGAGAAAGCATGTGGTAATTGCCCTTGGCCATTTCCAAAAGACAGGAATAATGCACCAACAATGTTACTTAATGGCAGTAGCAGTTTCCCCATGAATGGGCACAAAATTCTGACAAAACAGGGAAGTCTTCCTTGTTCCGTCTCCCAGAATCAATAACATTGGCTCTCCATTGCCCACTGAGGAAACTCTAACAGCCTCAGGATATGTGGCTAACCCCAGTCCATAGTGGCTATAGGTGCAACACGAGAGGGGTCTGGGATAAAAGAAGAGTGGTCTGAATGGTCACAGCTGAGACAAATTGCTAGCCTGCTGTGATGGAACATGCTGTTTGTTTAACTTTTTCTTTTTGTAGCTGGAAGGAGGAATGACTATAGGACTGGTTGTTCCATGGTGAAGCTAAAAATGGTGCCACTTGCCTGGGGAAATTAAGCCAATGTTGATTTAAAAAGTCTTTACAAGTCAGTTTTTCAGAGACAAACACAATGAAAAGCACTTTAAAATGTTCTGCCAACCTTAACACATAATTTCTCTACAGAAATATGTTTTTCAGTTACTTTAAACAACTTTTAAACTGACAGGAAAAAAGAGCGCTCCTGTTTAAAAGTACAGTATAGTCTTATGACAAGTCCGTTAAAACACAAACTCCTAGCTTTAAAATAACTTTCATGAAAAGAAAACTATTAATAAATAAAAATTATTGGATGGAAGTTTTTTCCCCAGAAAAGGAACTTATCCACCCAGCAATGGAACAGCACAGTCCACCCACTGATCCTTGAAAGCCTTAGGGAAGTGTACTCTTTGGTGGCAGTAAAGCTTTGACGGGCTTGGCACTCAAACTTGTCTTTTAGTCAGCTCAGCTTGAGCTGCCTGACACTTCAGGCAAGTGGAAGGTGCTGTGAAGACGTGCAAGCAGAATATAACCCTATATAACTGAGGCTGCTGTAACAGTGATCAATATGATGAACAGCAACAGAAGAAAATCTGAAGTAAAAGCAAAGCAGATGGTGGAAATTTTTACCAACCTGTTTTCATGGCCTTTCTGCCAGCCATATAGTGTGGATGGTTAAAGTCAGATACCCATGCTTTGGCACCATGGCCCATTTCTACCTTCATATTATTGGGACTCTCTAGTTCAGCAAACTTTTTTGTTAGATGTTCAGTAACCTATTATAGAAAAGAGGAGAAAGAGTAAATAAGAGACAGACAAAAAATGCTTATAACATGCATCATCATGGAAAGCATAATTTCTAAGCCTTAAGAGTTTAATTATGAGTTTTGCTACACATTGCTACCAAGTCCATGGGTCAACAACCACAAGCAAGTTTTTTGGTATGAAGATCTGGAAAAATGACCCACTGAAATGGATGGGAAAATACACCAAGAAGGCAGATAAATGGAACTGCAAAGCAGCATGAAGCTGATGTAACTTTGCTAGGTCTTCAGCATGCAGAGTCCGATGTTAACATTAAAAATTTGCAGCTGATACATTACAATTAAGGCAAATTTGGGAATGGCAGGCAACTTAGTTTTAATCAGGCCTATTAAATAAATTAGAAAAAAATCAGTGTAAACCAGACATTTGGCAATCCCAGACAAAAGACAAATTTGCTATAGCCAGATGTAGATTGCCTTGATTACTGAAGACTGCTGTATAATGTTGAAATCTTTATGTGGAATTACTACTACAAAACTGTCACTCATAAAAAAAAATGAAGCATTGGAACCAGCACAATCTTTCTTTCAAAATCTGTCTAACCCTTTACCATAAATTCTGTCTTTTCCAATAGTTCATGGTATATAAGGTTATTGACACTGGTATGCCTTGGATGAGGCATCAAAAATGTTACTGTATACTGGGATAAAACATGCACACTTTCAAATGCCAGGCTACAAGATGCTTCTTATTTCTCTCCGACATTCCAGTAAAAGCCTCACAAACAATCTGTAAAATACTTCTTTTGTTTTTTTTTCTTTTTTAAGGAGCAATGCATAGTTTCATCCAATAAGAATTTTGGACAGTTGTCCACTAAATTCAAAATAAATCCCAGTTCCACTGCTACCCTTTCCTCTCTAACTGGGTAATCTAACATTTTCATTGCAATGAATCTAATTGCTGTTTCCAGAAGAACACCTGCAATAGATTTGCCAAGGCTTCTGATCATTCTCCTTAAAAATTGTACCCACTGTTTGCAGACGAAATAAATCAGAAGCAGCCACAGATGGATTACACTGATGTTTATTCAAAAGTCTGCTAAAACCACTTATTTGGCCAGTCACCCTGCTTATTAACTAATGTATAACAGAAAGGCATGACACAAAAAGGTATAACACAAAAATCAAACATATGCTACACTCCGACCCTTAGCATTACTTTGCTCCTATATCTCTGTGGAGGTATACACCCAAAACCCTGGGCCACTATCATCAAATCCCACTATTACCAAACAATTCTAAGACCGTCATCTCAACCACTAAGCCTTCAGGTCTCAAGATATTTAATCAAATATTTTATCCCTTACCAACATATCGTTAAAACCTTCCATTAAAGAAGAAGAATTTCTCTCACAGGACTGCAATATTACCAAGTCTGATAAACAAAAGAGGTGGCAAAGTAGCTACTACTTATGCTAACACCTAAGAGCTCTATATCTATCCTCATACACTGCCCATGTTTGACAAAGCAGAACATTTAATTACCCTACTAAAGATTTAGCACAAGGAAGTCATTCTGTATAACTGCAGTCTACATCCCACCAAATACCAATTCATCCATAACTGAAGATATACTATAATGGACTACAAATATCAGCCAAGAAATTATCACACTCTGTAATTTTAACAATTGGACTACTCAAAATGAAGAATAACACCATCAATCTAATATAAATTTACTTAATCGATTAATTTCTCCACCTGATTCAATAAAAAGCTAAGAATACAGTACTTGATTGGAGATTAAGCAATGCATTTACAAAATTGCACAAATCAGTGCATTTCTTTGTGCCAGTCCCAAGCCCGGAAAAATGGGGAGGGTTGCGTCAGGAAGGGCATCGGGCATAAAACTTGGCCAACTCATTCATGCGGTCACCAGTAAATATTTACATACTGAATCGGTCGAGGCATGGGTTAACAACGACCGCCACCAGTACTGTTAGCCAACAGTGTGCTGGCAGAAATTGGGCTATTGTTGGCCGAAGGAGGAGAGGAGGTGGAAGGCATGGCCGAAGGCAAGAAGAGAGGAGAAAGGCTTGGACTGTGGTAGTGAGGGTCAGAACTTTGAATGTTGGCAGTATGACTGGTATAGGAAGAGAGCTAGCCGATATGGTGAACAAAAGGAAGGTTGGTATATTGTGTGTGCAAGAGACCAGATGGAAGGGGAGTAAGGCTAGGTGCATCGCAGGTGGGTTCAAATTGTTTTATCATGATGTGGATGGGAGAAGAAATGGCGTAGGCATTATCCTGAAGGAACAGTATGCTAAGAGTGTTTTGGAGGTGAAGAGACTGTCGGATAGAGTGATGTTTATTAAGTTGGAAATTGATGGTGTAATGATGAATGTTGTTAGTGCATATGCTCCACAGGTTGGCTGTGCAATGGACGAGAAAGAAAAATTTTGGATCGAGTTGGATGAAGTGGTGATGACTGTACCCAAGGGTGAAAGAGTGGTGATTGGAGCAGATTTCAATGGGCATGTTGGTGAAGGGAACAGAGGGGATGAGGAAGTGATGGATAGGTATGGTGTTAAACAAAGGAATGTAGGTCAGAAGGTAGTGGATTTTGCGAAAAGGATGGACATGGTTGTGGTGAATACGTATTTTAACAAGAGGGAGGAGCATAGGATGACATACAAGAGTGGAGGAAGATGCAGACAGGTGGATTATATCTTATGTAGGAGGGCCAGTTTGAAGGAGAATGGAGACTGTAAAGCGGTGACTGAGGAAAGTGTAGTTAGGCAGCATAGAATGGTGGTTTGTAAGATGATGTTGGTGATCAAGAAGAGGAGGAGGAGTGTGAGGGCAGCACCAAGGATCAAATGGTGGAAATTGAAAAAGGGTAATTGTGAGGTGGAGTTCAGGGAAGAGTTAAGACAGGCACTGGGTGGCAGTGAAGAGTTACCAAATAGCTGGGTAACTACAGCAGAGCTAGTAAGGGAGATGGCTAGAAAGGTGCTTGGTATGACATCTGGACAGAGGAAGGACGACAAGGAGACATGGTGGTGGAATGGGGAAGTACAGGAGAGTATAAAGAGAAAGAGGTTAGCAAAGAATAAGTGGGATTGTCAGAGAGATGAAGAAAGTAGACAGGAGTACACAGAGATAAGGTGCATGGCAAAGAGAGAGGTTGGGAAGGCTAAGGATAAGACGTATGAAGAATTGTATGAAAAGTTGGACACCAAGGAGGGAGAAAAGGACCTGTACCAATTGGCTAGACAGAGGGACCGAGCTAGGAAAGATGTGCAGCAGGTAAAGGTGATAAAGGATAATGAAGGAATCATACTCACAAGCGAGGAGAGTGTGTTGAGCAGATGGAAAGAGTACTTTGAGGAGTTGATGAATGAAGAGAATGAAAGGCAAAGAAGGTTGGATGATGTGGGGATAATGAATCATGAAGTGCAATGGATTAGCAAGGAGGAAGTAAGGATAGCTATGAAGAGGATGGAAAGGTTGTTGGTCCAAATGACATACCTGTGGAAGCATGGAGTTGTTTAGGCAAAATGGCAGTGGTGTTTTTAACCAGATTGTTTAATGAAATTTGGGAAAGTGAGAGGATACCTGGGGAATGGAGAAAACGTGTTTTGGTACCGATTTTTAAGAATAAGGGTGATGTGCAGAGCTGTAGTAAATACAGAGGGATTAAACTGATCAGTCGCAGCATGAAGTTATGGGAAAGAGTAGTGGAAGCTAGGTTAAGAAGGGACGTGATGATTAGTGATCAGCAATATGGTTTCATGCCAGGAAAGAGCACTACAGATGCGGTGTTTGCTCTGAGAGTGAAATTTGGGAAAGTGAGAGGATGCCTGAGGACTGGAGAAAACATGTTTTGGTACCGATTTTTAAGAATAAGGGTGATGTGCAGAGCTGTAGTAAATACAGAGGGATTAAACTGATCAGTCACAGCATGAAGTTATGGGAAAGAGTAGTGGAAGCTAGGTTAAGAAGGGACGCGATGGTTAGTGATCAGCAGTATGGTTTCATGCCGGGAAAGAGCACTACAGATGCGATGTTTGCTCTGAGAGTGTTGATGGAGAAGTACAGAGAAGGTCAGAAGGAGTTGGACTGTGTTTTTGTAGACTTAGAGAAAGCATATGACAGGGTGCCTAGAGAGGAGATGTGGTATTGTATAAGGAAGTCAGAAGGGTAAGAGAAGTATGTAAGAGTGGTACAGGATATGTACGAGGGTAGTGAGACAGCGGTGAGGTCTGCGGTGGGAGTGACGGATGCGTTTAAGGTGGAGGTGGGATTACATCAAGGATCAGCTCTAAGCCCTTTCTTATTTGCAATGGTGATGGACAGGTTGACAGACGAGATCAGACAGGAGTCTCCGTGGACTATGATGTTTGCAGATGACATTGTGATCTGTAGTGAGAGTAGGGAACAGGTGGAGACGACCCTGGAGAGATGGAGATATGCTCTAGAGAGAAGAGGAATGAAGGTCAGCAGGACTAAGACAGAATATGTGTGTGTGAATGAGAGGGAGGATAAAGGAGTGGTGAGGATGCAAGGAGTAGAGGTGGCGAAGGTGGATGAGTTTAAATACTTGAGATCAATAGTTCAGAGTAATGGTGAGTGTGGAAGAGAGGTGAAGAAGAGAGTACAGGCAGGATGGAGAAGTGTGTCAGGAGTGATTTGTGACAGACCAGTACCAGTAAGAGTGAAAGGGAAGGTCTACAAGAGGGTAGTGAGACCAGCTATGTTATACGGGTTGGAGACAGTGGCATTGACAAAAAGGCAGGAGTTAGAGCTGGATGTGGCAGAGTTAAAGATGTTAAGATTTGCACTGGGTGTGACGAGGGTGGACAGGATTAGGAATAAGTATATTAGAGGGTCAGCCCAGGTTGGAAGGTTTGGAGACAAAGCCAAAGAGGCAAGATTACGTTAGTTTGGACATGTGCTAAGGAGGGATGCTGAGTATATTGGGAAAAGGATGCTAAGGATGAAGCTACCAGGAAAAGAGGAAGGCCTAAGATAAGGTTTATGGATGTGGTGAGAGAGGACATGCAGGTGGTTGGTGTGACAGAGCAAGATGCAGAGGACAGGAAGAAATGGAAACGGATGATCCACTGTGGCGACCCCTAATGGGAACAGCCGAAAGAAGATGATGATTAAAAAAAATCTCAGTTACTGAGGCTTACTTCCATACTCATTAAGTGATTATAATCTCACATATGCCATCCGACAATGCACCAAAAGCTATAAAAACATCTCTTATAACCGGCTTTGAAACTTCACAAACTTGCATCTACACTTAAGAAAATCAACTGCAATTGTGTGTGAAATAGCTCTTTGGAAGACCTCTCATGCTAATGAAATACAAAACTGAAGTGCAGGTGAACTGGACCTTCCTTCCTAATGGTGTATTAAGTAAATAACATTTTGAGCTTTCTTCCTCTAGCTTTATCTGTCAAAATCTCTGGTATGTATCTGGCATTAAAAAGAACTTCTATGTTTTAGCAATACCAAATACTTCTTCATTTGCAAGTAACGAGTAATTCTCTCTTTTTATCACTCAGAACTTGAAGATCAATACAAATGAAACAATGGTAACCACAATATTCATCTATTCTTATACCTGTAATTGCTTCTTACTAATATATAACCCTTTTCCCCCTCCATTTCCTGTTCACTTCTAGTCTTGAGCATTACTCATACTTTTCATGGTGCTGTAGGAAGCTGGTATCGACTAGCTATAGTAAAAGTTGAAGTCCTCGAAGAGCTGGGGGGAAGGGACCAGCACCGGGTATTAGATGAGCCAGCTATAGCTCTGGTTTCAAGCATACCCTTATCTTCTCATTACTATCATTCTACTTTCTTTATTAGATGGTACATTTGTGTATTGGAGTAAAGCCAGAGGCTTTTACAGACTAATTCCATTGCTGCTGGGTCTGCCACCATGTTGTTAAACAAGCAGTTATACTCCTCCGGAAATCTATAACAATGCTACAGTTTCTTGAAGGATAGAGACTAACCATCTTGCTCCACTAAAAAAAGTCACGTGATTTAAGGCTCATCTGTCTTCAGAAGCTAAATCCAAAATAAAAGAAATGAACACCAACAGCCTAACAAACTCGGAACTTTTACTTGGAAATAAACAGTCACGGTTCAGCACTTTTGCCTTATATAAAAGATATCAGAACCATGAAACAGGAAGTAAAAACAATTTTTAACGGAAATTCATGAAAGCACCTCCCCAAAAGCACCCATTCAGCTGACTGGAACCACCAAAGCCTAAGAAAATCTTAGACAGACAGTAAATATGGAATGAATAACACTATTTACAACTTGGAAGCTCTCACTTTAAGTTCACTGATAATAGAAATGTCATCATTAATATCTGGCAAATGTGTGTCACCTAATCTAAGTTGCCACAACATTTCACAGGGCAATAATTTGTTCCTCCATTCCACTGTGTAGACAGCTGCTTGTACTTGTTCCAAAATAAAACACTTAAATATTTTAAGAGAGGATAGGGAATGCCTTGCTCTTGCAGTCAGCCTTCTGTATACTATAAACATGGTGATAGATTAGATTCTTTTGTTGAGGTCATTGTTGGTTTTGCCTGCATAAAACACTTGACATTGGGTGCAAACCGTGAGGTATACCACCCTTTTTCAGAATAGCAATAAAAATTGCTCCCTTTCGTATGTTTCATGATACTACCCACTAAGGGACCTGTATAATTATTCTCAGTGTAACAGCACTGAGGACATCTCCCTCATTTCAGAGTCACCGAAGTCTGGAAATAAGGTCAAGACAAGGTCTCTTAAATACATTTTTGATGTTGGGCTTCCTTTTGTATGTAAATGCGGGCTGGCCACTGACAAACTGCTGGGTCCCTTCATCACAGCAAAGAACATGCCAGCTCTTGCAAATCTGCTCAATATTCTTAACATCCAGGGAATATTGAAGGATCATGTGCTTTTGATCAGTGACTTTATTAATGCCCTTCTGGTTAAACCCGGTAGAATTCATCAAGCCACCATTTATAATAACTGCATATGTCTCTCCGTTCTCCCTTCCCATACCTCAGCTTGAACACTGTCCAAAAGGGAGATGGAGTATCCTTTGTCTAAAAACATGTTAAGAACTGAGAATTCATCTAGACAAGTGGCATCATTAGATGTCAATCTTGAAACTCTGACAAAATCGACTTTTCAGCATTCCTTTCCTTTGGGGAAGGAATGGCAACTTATGAAGGACAAAAATGAATTACAATAGGTAGGTTTCCTGTATACCCAGGTTTCTAAACAACCATGAAGTTAATCCACTGCACATCCAAATGGCAAGTGAATTCAAAAAATTTAGTACTAGACCCCATCACCTCCACAAGTGCGAAAAAATCATTGGTGGTGCCCTTTCACAAGGATAATAAATCATCCAGATATCTAAAGTAACCCAGGCATGTTAATGTTCTTTCCTGTGAAGAAGGGACCCAGCAGTTGGTCAACAGCCAAAGGCATTCCCTATCCTGTCTAGGTTTTAAAAGATTTAAGTTTATTTTTATTTTGGAACAAGTACAAGCAGCTGCCTACACAGGGAACTGGAAGAACAAATTATTGCACTGTGAAATGTGGCAACTTAGATTAGATGCCACACATTTGCCAGGGATTAATGATGACATTTCTATCAGTGAACTTAAAATGAAAGCTTCCAAGTTGTAAATTGTTTTATTCATTCGGTGTTTACTGTCTCTAAGATTTTCCTAGGCTTTAATGGTCTCTGTCACCTGACTGGGTGTTTTGTGTGTGTGTTTTCACGAATTTCCTTTAAAAATAGTTTTTATTTCCTCTTTTATGGTTCTGATTATGTCTTTTATACAAGACAAAAACGCTAAACTGTGACTGTTTTTATCTCCAAGTTTTTTGTTTTGTTATTAAAGTTCTGAGTTTGTTAGACTGCTAGTGTTTATTCTTTTCCTTGTATATTTTATGAGCTAGCCCTTCATCACATTAAGAGATACCAACAAATGACCCTTTTTCAGGTGGGGAGCTGAAGAAAGAGATTCCTCATAATCTTCACCAGTGCCATATTATCCTGTAAAAGATCTCTGATCACACTACACAAATTCATCATCATCATCATCTAAAATCAGAGGAGTGAAATTTGATCAGACTACACATATTGATGCCCTCCTGCAGCTTGGCTGCAAATCATATATACAATTTCCTGCTGCAATGATGCCTTTGATGTAGATCACAGTTCAGATGTAAAATAATGTCATTAGCAGTTTTACTGTTACCAGATGACTGCAATACATGAAATGTGAAGGTTCTTGAAAAATAATGTTTTCTACCCTGTAAGAAAAAATAATGTTAGCCTTGATAGCTTCACATTTACAGTAGTTTCAAAGTGTGATAATCTCAGACAATTTAACAAATTAGATGCTTTCTGGTCTTTCCATGATGATCCTAGCTGAATGGGATCTTCTAATAACAAAGGTCAGACAAGGAGTTTTAAACAAAAAATTATAATCACAGATGTGATTTTTCTTCCACGAAGGGTAAAATATTTGTGAAGATATGTGAAGGCTGCCAGCCTAGCTAGATAAGATTTTGTAGACAATTCTGTCATATGAAAATATTAATATAAGCCACAGGCTTGTTCTCTTAAATGTAAGAAAACTATATTGGATATTGAACTGCAAAAATGTAACCACATTGCACTCAGCTGGAGGAAAGCTGATAAGTCAAGCATTGTATAATTGTTTGATCTCAAAACTCGGAGCCGTGATGTCTGGATGAAGGAATTCTTCCTATTGTTTTGAGACTAGAGTTAGTTGCTAGATTTTACATATATAATGTCTTTAATTGCTGTAGTTTCCTAACCAGGTGCAAGCTTACTAAGAAATGTTAATGTAGAGTTTCTGTTAGCCTGGGAAACCAGAGAATTGTTAAGAATTATGTAATCTAAAATGAGTCAGCAGGATGTATTATCAACTTAAAGGACTTTCTCAGAGACAGAGAGAGAGCTTTTTGATTTTGTCTTGAGAACATCCAACTCACCAGCACTCTGCCTGTGTCTGTATGTAAGTAGGATCTTAGACTTTACTGTCTCTCTTAGAAATAGCTAGGAAATAGGAAGTTTAGACAAGTTGTTTTCTGTATCGATGTCAGACATTAAACTGATCATTTTAAGCATTTCTCTGTGATCTCTGAACTCTTGACTAGCACTGTGTAATAAGAAGAATTGGCTTGTGTTTTTATTATTTATTATTAAATATTTTAAACCTTTCAACTGTGGCTGCTTTGTGTAGAGATAATTTAAGCTCTAGAGTACATTGCATGTATATAATGATACTGGCCAAGCCACTCCAATAAGCTTTAAAAAGTTCTGGTCACACTTACCATTTGGATAATAATACTGCACGGTAATCATTGGACACCCCTTGGTAAGAGCCTTATTAGTAGCTGATATTAGTGGTTGGTGGCGGTGATTACTACCTTATAGCCTGGCAGGAAGGGGCATAGCTGGAGAACCTGTGCCAACCTTCTCCAGGAGTGTCTGTATATTTGTACATAACTCATATCTTAAAAGAGTGTGTGTGTGTCAGCTACTTGGGCAGGGACATGAAGCACTGGTTGTACAGAGAGGGTGCTGGAGGCTTTAGCTTGACCACTAGGCTGAGACCTGTACCCTTATAGCTGCGCCAGTGGGAAGTCTTATTGGGAATCTGGAGAGAAAGGGAGAAACCAGCCCCAGACTGACTGATCTCTGTGTGCTCGTAAGGGAAATTGTACTTCACTGTGTGTGCATTTGTTATCCTTCCCAATATGGATGCCCCTCACTGGTGTTAGTGGTGAGGATTCAGGCTCCTTGATTACTGGGCCAGTGCACGGGCATCACATATTAATTGTTTGGCAGTGGTGGGATACCCACATATTAATTGGTTGGTAATTGGCTTCTAGTAGTGTGGATAGTGAATTCCTGTAGCTTGTGTACAGTGATCAATGCAGGTGTTTTGTACTGTAAATCAGACATGCAGTGAATATTTTGAGTTCAGATCACAAATGTTTTATTTCTTTTGTTAGCATACTTAGTCAGGGAGAGCAGGCAAGCATGTCAGCAGAGGAGTATGGCAAGCTGATGAGCCAGCTGGCTGAGATGTGCCAGGCTAAGGGACTGGTGCATGGAAACCTGTCTAAGGCAGACATGATTGCAGCTTTGGTCACAGCTGCATAAGAAAACAGCAATCACAAGGGCGGATCAGCCTGGCTGTGGAGATATACAACACTCAAAGAATGGACAGCTCAACTTTTCTGCAGAGGACTTAAAAATCCATCTGGAGCTAAAGAGGCTTGAGTTGGAGCCCAGGCATTTGGAAACAGAAGCAGACAGACTGAGACGTCTACAGGCTGAGGAGAATGAGAAACTGCTACACCTGGAAGCTGAGGAGAAGGAAAGGCAGAGGCAGCATGAAAAGGAGAGGCTGACTCTTCACCAGAGTCATGGAGGTAATGGGGAAGGGAGTAACCAGAATCCAGAAGCACAAAAGGTCAGTACATTTCTTCCGCAGTTTACAGAGGGGAATAATTTTGATAGTTTCATTCATATGTTTGAGAGGGTATGTAAATAGTATAATGCTGACTAAAGGCTGTGGGTATAGGTCCTGACCCCCTTACACCATGGTAAAGCTGTAACTATTTTGTCCAAAATGTCTGACGTTGACTGTTTCAATTATACTGTGGTTAAGAACTGTTTGAATTTTTTTAAGCTAACACCTGAAACTTATAGGAAAATGTTTTGTGAGCATAGACGCAAGGCAGATGAAAGTGTGTGTAAATATGTTGCTGACCTGACAACTTATTTTCATAGGTGGGTGAGTGGATGTTAGGTCGCCACTTTTGAAGGGCTGTCAGACCTTTTGGTGAGGGAACAAGCCCTTGGCATACTGCCTAAGGACATGAGGATCTGGTTAGCTGACAGAAAATGTGCTACTTCATATAAGTTGGGGAAGAAGGGAGACCTATACCTAGCAAGCAGGCATCCCTGCAAAGGAAAGGGACCCCCAGTACTGCTCATGGGTCTGAAGGAACCCATGGTGGGCAGCCCAGACTGCCCCAAAAGAATCTGCCAGTAGCAAGGGAAGCCACTAGTCCAGGTACATGTCCAGGACCTCGGGTTAAATGTTTTGAATGCAACCAGTGGGGCCATGTGGCATACAGATGTCCACGGAGGCAAGATGGGGAACAAAAGGTGCCAGTAAGTGGGAAAGACAAAATGCCAATAGTAGGTTGTCTTGAGACAACAGAGGTACTGAACTGAACTGCAGATGTCCTGATAGGGAAGGATTTTGATGAGGCAGTACCATGTGTTTATGCAGTTACATGCAGTCAGGCTTCAAGACAAGCATGTGGGTCTGGTAGCCTGGGGGAGACCCAGACAGACTGCATACTTGCAGCCAGGACTGGTGAGGTGGTTACTTCAGGGAGGGAGCTATTCTGTAGCAGTGAGACTGAAGGTGAGCCACGGCTGCTTGTGGGTGCTAATGTTCCCTTGGACAGAGTGACTGCAAAGGTAGAGGTAAGTAGTAGTACCCTGGCTGACAGTGAGGCACCACAGTTGGAGGATGCCTGACTTTCTGTGGAAGATGAGCTGGGAAGGGTTACAAAGAAAGAGTTGAGACAGGCTCAGCTCTCAGACCCTACACTGCAAGACCTGAGGCAGGTAGCTAGTGAGGCATCTGATCCTCAAGGGAAGGGGGAATCTGTATACTGGGACAAAGTGTTACTTTATAGAGAGTGGACCCCTAAGGGAGGGCTGGAAGGTGAGAGGATACAGCAGTTGGTAGTGCCCAGAGCCTACACAGTCTGGCACTTCTAGCCATAGCACATGATATGCCCTTTGCAGGTCATATGGGCATAAAATGTACAAAGAGACTTATTATGCAAAATTTCTATTGGCCTGGAATTTCCAGAGATGTAACAGGGTACTGCAGGACCTGTGAGCAGTGCCAAAAGGTAGGCAAGGCAGGAGACAAGGTGAGAGCTCCTTTAATGCCTTTGCCATTGATTGAGGAGCCATTTCAGAGGGTAGCTATAGATATCGTGGGTCGTCTGAGTACCCCAAGTTCCACAGGGAAAAAGTATATCCTAGGGGTAGTAGATTATGCTACAAGATACCCTGTGGCAGTGGCTTTGTCCTCTATTGAGGCAGAAAAGGTGGCAAATGAGATTTTTAGCAGGGTAGGTTTCCTAAAAGAAATACTGACTGACAGAGGTGCCAATTTCATGTCAGACCTGCTGGCTTGTCTGCGGAAGTACTGTGGGGTGAAGCACCTGAAGACCACCATCTACCATCTCCAGACTAATGGTCTTATTGAGAGGTTGAACTCTACACTCAAGTCCATGCTATGGGCATTTGCGGACCAGTTTAAGAGGGAGTGGGATAAATATTTGCCCTATCTGTTGTTTGCTTACAGAGAGGTTCTCCAGGGATCCACAGGTTTTTCACCCTTTGAGTTGTTGCACGGGCATAGGGTGAGGGGACCTCTAGATTTAATTCATGATGAGTGGGAATGTGAGTGTGAACCTCATAAGGAGTCTGTTGTTGCACATGTCCTAAACCTCAGGACAAGGCTCATGAAACTCATGGGTTTGGCCCAGGAGAACCTGGCAGAAGCCCAACAGCAGAAAAAGGTGTGGTATGACAGGAATGCTTGAGCTAGAGAGTATGCTGTAGGGCAGCAGGTAATGGTTCTCATTCCTGTCATACACAACAAGCTGCAAGCAGCTTGGGAGGGACCCCTGCAAGGTGGTAAGAAAGGTAAGTGATGTTAACTACATGGTGGAACTGCTAGGCAGGAGGCAGAGGTGCAAATTGTACCATGTTACTATGATGAAACCTTACCATGATAGAGAGGCCCTTGTGCTGAGTATTTGCAGTGGCTTGCAGGGGGAGTCTGAGGGAGATCTGGTGACTGATCTCCTCAGTGAGGCTCAGATTGACACCTCAGTGGAAGGAGTAGCAATATCCTAGCAGCTATCTCCTACCCAAGTTCGAGAAATCCAAGCAGTGTTACAGCAGTTTGGGGGCATCCTCACTGGGAAACCAGGGTGCACCCACTTAGTGCAGCACCAGGGGGACACAAGACCCCAAAGGGCTATTAGGCAGGCCCCTTATAGGGTGCCTGAGAGAGTCAAACAGACTCTGAGGGAGGACATACAGGAGACGTTGGAACTAGGGGTAATTCAAGAGTCCAACCGTCTCTGGACCTCCCCGGTGGTGCTGGGGCCAAAAAAAGATGGCAGCACCAGGTTCTGTGTGGACTACAGGAAATTAAATAGTCACACAGAGTCAGATGCTTACCCCATGCCTAGGACAGATGAGGCCCTAGAGCAGCTGGGTCGGGCTAAGTATCTTACAACCACTGATCTTACCAAGGGTTACTGGCAGGTGCCCTTGACTCCCAGTGCTAGAGAAAGGTCAGTCTTTGTGACTCCTTTTGGCATGTATGAGTTCACAAAGATGTCCTTCGGGATGAAAAATGTCCCAGCAACTTTCCAGAGGCTGTAGATCATATCCTATCTGGATCAGGAGGGTTCGCCCTTGCTTAACTAGATGATATTGCTGTCTACAGCCATTCCTGGCAAGAGCACCTTCAGCATGTCAGGGAGGTGCTGGGCAGACTACAGAGGGCAGGGTTGAACATTAAGCCCAGCAAATGTCAGGTGGTATGGCAGAGGTCTCCTACCTGGGACATAGAGTGGGGAGTGGTAAGATCAGGCCAGAACCTGCCAAGTGGAAGCCATTCAGGCATGGCCTGCACCTGTTACCAAAAAGCAGGTGAGGGCATTCTTAGGAAAGCAGGGTAATACAGAAAGTTCATCCCCAGTTATAGTACCATAGCTGCCCCCTTCACAGACCTGACCAGGAAAACAGGCCAGATAAGGTAGTGTGGACCACAGCATGTGAGCAGACATTCCAGAAGCTTAAAGAAGCTTTGGGAGGACCCCATGTGTTAGCCAGTCCAGATTACAGCAAAGAATTTGTTGTGCAGGTGGATGCTTCAAACCATGGGATGGGGACTGCACTTAGTCAGATTTCTTCAGAGAGAAGAGTACCCAGTGGTTTATCTCAGTTGTAGGCTCCAACCCAGGGAGGAATGCTATGCAGCTGTTGAAAAGGAATATCTAGCCATAATGTGGGTACGGCAGAAACTTCAGCCTCATCTGTATGGAAGAAAATTCACTGTAGTGACAGATCACAATCCCCTAACATGGGTAAACAGAGCCAGTCAGCAAAATTTCAAGTTGCTAAGATGGAGCCTAGGGTTGCAAGCATATATGTCAGTGCAGCACCACAGTAGGTGTAGCAAAGCCAACGCAGATAGGCTCTCAAGACAGGGAACGGGGTAAGGTATACTCAGATAGACCTAACCACCTCACGCAATGTTTTTCAAGGGTCACTTGAAAAACTAGCTTGACTTCTCGGGGGGGGGGGGGTATGTGAAGGCTGCCAGCCTAGCTAGATAGAATTTTGTAGATAATTCTGTCATTTGTAAATATTAATATAAGCCACAGGCTTGTTCTCTTAAATGTGAAAAGACTGTACTGGATGGTGAACTGCAAAAATGTAACAAACCACATTGCCCTCTGCTGCAGGAAAGCTGATAAGTCAAGCATTGTATAATTGTTTGATCTCAAAACTCGGAGCCGAGATGTCTGGATGAAGGAATTTTTCCTATTGTTTTGAGACTAGAGTTAATTGCTAGATTTTACATATATAATGTATTTAATTGCTGTAGTTTCCTGACCAGGTGCAAGCTTACTAAGAAATGTTAATGTAGAGTTTATGTTAGCCTGGGAAACCAGAGAATTGTTAAGAATGATGTAATCTAAAATGAGTCAGCAGGATGTATTATCAAGTTAAAGGACTTCCTCAGAGACAGAGAGAGCTTTTTGATTTTGTCTTGAGAACATCCAACTCACCAGCACTCTGCCTGTGTCTGTATGTAAGTAGGATTTTAGACTTTAGTATCTCTCTTAGAAATAACTAGGAAACAGAAAGATTAGACTAGTTGTTTTCTGTATTGATGTCAGAACTATTCTACTGATTATTTTAAGCATTTCTCTGTGATCTCTGAACTCTTGACTAGCACTGTGTAGGAAGAAGTATTGTCTTGTGTTTTTATTATTTAGTATTAAATATTTTTAAACCTTTCAACTGTAGCTGTTTTGTCTAGAGATAATTTAAGCTCTAGAGTACATTGTTGTATATAATGATACTGGCCCAAGCCACTCCAATAAGCCTTAAAAAGTTCTGGTCACACTTACCAATTGGATAATAATATTGCACAGGAATAACTGGACACTCCTTGGTAAGGGCCTTATTAGTAGCTGATATTAGTGGTTGGTGGCGGTAATTACTACCTTATAGCCTGGCAGGAAGGGGCATAGCTGGAGAACCTGTGCCAGCCTTCCCCATGAGTGTCTGTGTGTTTGTATATAACTCATATCTTAAACAGTGTGTGCATCAGCTACGTGGGCAGGGACATGAAGCAGTGGTTGGACAGAGAGGGTGCTGGAGGTTTTAGCTTGACCACTAGGCTGAGACATGTACCTATAGCTGTGCCAGTGGGGAGTCTTATTGGAGATCTGGAGAGAACGGTAGAAACCAGCCCCAGACTGACTGTGATCTCTCTGTGCTTTTAAGGGAAATTGTACTTTACTGTGTGTGTATTTCTTATCCTTCCCAATATGGACGCCCCTCACTGATGTTAGTAGTAAGGACTGAGGCTCCTTGATTACTGGGTCAGTGCACGGGCGTCACAATACTGTTAAGAAAATACAGCAGTACATTATCACAGCCATTCTTGGACAAAGAGCTTCAATCAAAACAAGGTGGTTAATTAAGGAAATAAATGTGAAAAACTAAAAAAGAAAAGAATAAATTTTGGTCATGAAATGTAGGAAACTTGCTGAAATGTGAAAATAGTACAATGGCCACTGAACACTGAAGAAATGGGCAGCGAGTCTACTGGCTTATTAAGCATTACACATTTAATGAATAAGTGACTGGTAACATGTTGTGAGTATATGAAGTAATCATTTATGGTAACAAGATTCTTCTTAGCCAGCTATAAAACTGTGTGTTAAATAAGACTAGTAATTTTTTTCTTTGCACTCTCTTTCCCTGCTGTCTACTGATCGTCAGCCCACCCTTTCAGCCATTCAGCCCATTTGTTCCTCTTCACCAAGGCAAATGTTGACTGGGAGGAGTGACAACGATCAAATGTGCAGTTGTTGCGTGTTTTTTTTTTTTTTTTGCATTCCTATCCTCTGCTTTTTTTTTTTTTGTGCATTTCTATTCTCTGCTTTTTTTTTTGTATTCCTATCCCCTGCACTTACTTGAAGTACCAACGATGGGATGCAATACAGGATGGCAATAGAGGATGTAAGTTCACTTTAAAAGGGGCAGTTCCCTCTAAGGAGTCCTTCCCCACCTCTCAAGCATGACTATTAGTTTTCCTGATTTTCAAAAGTAAGATTACATTAATCCATGTGCATCCAAGTGTGCACTACCCTCCCCACCCACCTCCCCACTGCTGCCTGGCTCTTTCTATGCTGGGGCCAGTAACTGAACCCCGATCACCTGGACTGCAGTCAAGGCTCCATCACTCTGCACCATGGAACCTGGATAAATAAACCTAGTGAAAGTTAAAGTCACAGAGGATAACACTGTGATTCCTGCCTAATTTTGTTCATTATAATGACAATTAATGGAATCTTTCTTAAAAAGGAAATAAACAATGGCTAGTCTAAGTTTTAGGCAACCATAAGCAATCATTAATTACTCAGATCAGCAAAACAGTCTAAAATATTTGCTGGAATTAGACAATTTTCATTCAATAAAACTAATTAACCTGACCTCAACTCCTGCGTGATTCACACTTTTTATCAAAAAAAAAGTTGAACTATTCAGTTTTCAACCAGGACTCTGTATAGTTAATACTGTACTTTTCAAGTCTTAAATCCAGATCTGGATTCATCAAAATATCCCCTCACAGGAGAGCCAAAAACACCAAAGTGATACAATAGAAACTCATTTTAACTTGTCTTTTTTTCTGCTGGTGATAAGTGTGTGTGTTAAAATAATTATTAATAATAATAATAACAATAATAATAACAAGAATTATAACAACATCAACAATACATGTATTATCCCAGAAGCCCTACTGGACATAGTCCCTTTTTAGGGACAATCCGGGAACAATCTCCGATTGTCTAGCTCAAGGTCACACAGTAGGCAAGCAATGACTGAGGGAACTACAGCTCACAGCCTTAACTTACTGCACCAACTGACAGTATGTGATATTATAACAAGAATATAACAGTATTACATAAACATAATTACGTAACAAGAATATACCAATATTATGTAAATATACTTGTGTAACAAGAACATACCAGTATTACATAAATATAATTACGTAACAAGAATATACCAGTATTATGTAAACATACTTATGTAGCAAGAATATGCCAGTATTACATAAATATAATTACGTAACAAGAATATACCAGTATTATATAAATATAATTATGTAACAAGAATATACCAGTATTATGTAAATATACTTATGTAACAAGAACGTACCAGTATTATGTAAATATACTTATGTAGCAAGAATATACCAGTATTACATAAATATAATTACGTAACAAGAATATACCAGTATTATGTAAATATACTTATGTAAAAATAATTTACCAGTATTATGTAAATATACTTATGTAACAAGAATATACCAGTATTACATAAATATACTTATGTAACAAGAATGCACCAGTATTACGTTCATAGGTTGGTACTAGGCTATCGGCCCTAGGGCCTATACAAGCCTAGCCATAACAATTCCCTGGCTATTTCTTCCCACACCATTTACTTCCCTGGACCACTGTCTAGCAGGGTGACTGACATGATCCCTGGGGTGAATTTCCTTTCTCCCATCCAATCATCAAGGTTCCTTTTGAAGAGGGACAAAGAGGTGCTCTGCTTGACATGTATGGGCAGTCTATTCCAGAATCTGGGGAGTCTCTGGATCAAGAACCTATCCCTCCAGCATGTTTTGTTTATTGTGATGACAAGATTTAGATCCCTGGAGTGTGTGGCTGTGAGAGATTGGGATTTCTTTAAGTGTAGTATGTCCAACAGCTCTGGGTTTGACATGGCCTTGTATGTTAAGCAGAGATCGCCTTGGAGTAGACGATATGCAACAGAGTACAGCTGGAGTTTTTTAAGGCGGTCAGCATAGGGCATCTGCTTTAGGCCTGTGATTCTTTTAGTGAGGTATTTCTGCGGCCTTTCCAGTTGTTGCAGATGTCTTGAGGGGTACATATCAAATGGGGTGTTGTATTCTATAATGCATCTAATGAGTGATGAGTACAGTGGGACAATGACCTCCTTTTTTCTGGATGAAAAGCCCTTACTGATGAGGTGTGCCACATAGAAGGATTTCCTGACTGTTGTGGCGATGTGGTTATTGAAGGTGAGACCACTGTCCACCTGTGTCCCTAAGTCTCTTATCACACTTTCGGTGTTTAGTGTACTGCCTCTTATGTGATAAT
The DNA here is from genome assembly GCF_019279795.1 of Protopterus annectens. Classification (NCBI taxonomy): domain Eukaryota; kingdom Metazoa; phylum Chordata; order Ceratodontiformes; family Protopteridae; genus Protopterus; species Protopterus annectens. The sequence goes on from NC_056732.1 coordinate 847,075,088, forward strand.
TCATGGGTACATGTTTTTTCCCAAAGGGGATAACTATACATTTCTTGGCATTAAGCTAGAGCCCATGGCTCTGGCACCAAGCATCTGTTTCTCTGAGGCCCTTTTGTAGAGTATCCCCATCATTTGGGGATTCAATAATGGCTCCCAGTTTGCATTCATCTGCAACCTTTGTTAGCCAGAGACCCTTAGTGTTGGCCTGTACTTCAGAGAAGCAGATGCCAAACAAATGAGGTCAAAGGACTGAACTCTGATGTACTCCACTTGTCTGGAGCTGGATTTGGAGTCAGCTACTTTTACAGTGTGGGTTCTGTCAGTAAGCCAGTTGACAACCCATCGAGTGATTTAGGGATTAATGCCCAGCTTAGTAAGTTTATAGATGATTCCAGAGTGGGGGATGGTGTCAAATTCATGTAGTACACAGCCCGGGGATGTCATCTGGTTCCATGGATACTGTATTCTCAGCTTTGGAGAGTGCGCTTTTTACCTGTGTGGCCGTTATTACGGGAATTTGGCAATTTTCCAGTATTGAGATGGGCCATTTAGGGGGTGAAGTTTGCACTGAATTGATCTGCCAGGGTACTGGCAATATCCTTGGGATCAGTATATTTAATACCATTCTGTTGTAGCTCAGAGCAGATCAGAGCATTGCCATTTAGATTCTTGACATAGTTATAGAATGCCTTGTAGTTGTCTTTGGAATCTTTGGCAATTTTATTTTCTTAACTAGCTTTGGAGGATTTTATGAGGTATCTCAGCTTCTTACTGAGGCTGGTAAGGGAGTTTTTTGCATCCTGGGATTTTCCTCTTTTCTGCAACAGTTGTTCCATTTGTTTTAAGTTTGTTTATGGCAGGGGACCACCAGATTGGCTTCCTTTTTTTGGAGGAGAGCATCTTGGTTCTATTTGGGATGGCAATATTCATGCATGAGTGGATGTGCTCGTACAGTGCCTTAGTGTAGGACTCAGCAGTCGAACTTTCAGTTCCCATCTGCATGGGTGTCATGAAGTTTGTAACTTCTGACTCGAGTAGCATGAAGTTGGCCTTGGAGAAGTTTTTTATGGAGGTTTCCTTACTGGGGGGGTGGGGGTGGGATGTGGATGTTAAGGGTGATTAGCTTATGGTCTGACCTGACCAACGAGGGGGTGACCATAGGTGTGGAGCATCGATTTGCCATGTTGGTAATGACCAGGTCTAGGATACTGGAGCCCCTGGTGGGACTACGGATTATTTGATCCAGGGCATTGGAATTTATGAATTCCAAGAACTGTTGGGCAAAGGTATTGGTGCACGAGTAGTTTTCCCAGTTAATGGCAGGGTAGTTGAAATCACCCAGTATTAGGGTGTTTGGTTGTATATTAATATTTTCCAGTATGTTTAGAAAGGTGTAGTGAGAATCTTGGGGCATGGTGGGAGATCTGTAGCAAGCTACAATTTGGATTGCAGTCTTACCTAGTGTTAGTTGCACCTGGAGAATTTCAGACGCATTGTGTTGGGCAACTAACCTGGTGGCGTGAATATCCTTGGTGAATATGGACACTCCTCCACCTTTAGTGTTTCGATCCTGGTTTGGTAGCCGAAAAGTGTGGTAAGAGTTGCCTGGTATTGCAGGGGTGCTCTCTGGAGCCTTGAACCAGGTCTCAGTTACTGCACAGATATCGATGTTCTCCATTTTTAGGAGTGCCTTGAGAGAGTGCATTTTGAGGTTTAGACTTCTAGCATTGAGTAGCATTACCTTCGGATTTTGCATGCTTGTACCTGTTACGATGGTGGTTTTGTCCATTGAACTTTGCCTAAAAAAGGCACTATAGGGGTGGCAAGAGCCTTAGCCAGTAACCTGAATCCCAGGGGCGACAGGTGCAGACCATCTCTGGTAAAGCATCGTGGTCTGTCGATCATGTCGTCCCAGGCAGACAGATACTGGATCCCCTCTGAATGACACCAGAAGCTTAGCCAATTAAGTCAATCATTTTGTCCTTATAGTGTGGTATCATTCTTGGCGAAGGCAGGATGCTACTCAGGGCTAGGGTCATACCTGCCTGGGCCACATGATCCGAGAGCTCTTCCATGTCTCTTTTTATGTGGTCCAGGGAGGTACGTCTCAAATCATTCACTCCAACATGGACAATGACAGAGTCATATTTGTACTTGTTGTGGAGTGACTTCAGTGCATGAGTTATGTGGCGGATCCTGGCACCCGACAGACAGCTTACTGTAATTTCCTCCTTGTTCAGCCTAGTGAGTGGGACATCAGTGTGCCTGACTATAGAGTCACCTATGACTAAAGTGTTAGGTATGTTGTCTTGCCTTATGGGCTGTTGCTGGGTGGCACACTGGTGTTGTGAGCTATGTGACACTTTGGTTTTGATTGGTGTTTGTTTGCGTTTCAGCTTCGGAGGTCCTTGTTGCTTTGGCAGGTTACAGTTAAGGGCCTCCGCATATGTGGATTTAATGTTGCTATGTGTGGGTGTTGGTGGTGTGAGTTTAGAAGGGCTATGTGTTGCTCGAGGTGTAGTGTGGGTGTTAACCTTCTCCTCTTGACTGTCTAGCACAATCTTGGGTGGAGAGAGCGTTGCTTCCAGTTTGGCTATGTAAGTGCATCTCTCACATGTTGTAGTGTTGGGTGGTAGGAGGAGAGGGTTGTCTGTGTACATGAGGCAATTGCTGCATTGCCCCAGTATGCCCAGATTCACCAGGTGGACAGGAAAAATCAATGGAAGCTGACCCTTGGATATGCCTGGCGCTTTCTTTTTTTTTTTTTAAAGTACAGGAGCTGATTTCCCTTACCTTCGCAAGGTACTTTGCAATTATAGGCTGTTTAGTGCCTATGATTACTTTCTCCTTATTAATAAGGAATATACTTATGTAGCAAGAATATACCAGTATTACATAAATATAACTACGTAACAAGAATATACCAGTATTATGTAAATATACTTATGTAACAAGAATATACCAGTATTACATAAATATAATTACGTAATAAGAATATACCAGTATTATGTAAATATACCAGTATTACATAAATGTAATGACTTAAGAATATACCAGTATTATGTAAATATACTTGTGTAACAAGAATATATCAGTATTATATAAACATAATTATGTAACAAGACTGTACCAGTAATACGTAAATATACTTATGTAGCAAGAATATACCAGTATTACATAAATATAATTACGTAACGAGAATATACCAGTATTACGTAAATATACTTATGTAACAAGAATATACCAGTATTACATAAATATAATTACGTAACAAGAATATAACAGTATTATGCAAACAAGAATATACCAGTATTACATAAATATAATTACGTAACAAGAATATACCAGTTTTATGTAAATATACTTATGTAGCAAAAATATACCAGTATTACATAAATATAATTACGTAACAAGAATGTACCAGTATTATGTAAATATACTTATGTAGCAAGAATATATCAGTATTACATAAATATCATTACGTAACAAGAATGTACCAGTATTACATAAATATACTTATGTAGCAAGAATATACCAGTATTATGTAAATATAATTACGTAACAAAAATATACCAGTATTACGTAAATATACTTCTGTAACAAGAATATACCAGTATTAAGTAAATATACTTTTGTAACAAGAATATAGCAGTATTACGTAAATATACTTGTGTAACAAGTTTTAAGTTATGTCTGTAAAAAGAATATACCAGTATTACATAAATATAATTACATAACAAGAATATAACAGTATTATGTAAATATAAGTTATGTATGTAACAAGAATATACCAGTATTACATAAATATAATTACTTAACAAGAATGTACCAGTATTATGTAAATATAATTACATAACAAGAATATACCAGTATTACATAAATATACCTATGTAACAAGAATACACCAGTATTACGTAAATATACCAGTATTACGTAAATAAACTGAAGACTCTTTCTCCTTTCACTGTACGCATGCACACTACTGCCCACCCATTTCTCTCTTCCTACAGTACTCCTAGGTCAATTACTTAAAACTACTTTCTCTTGGAAAAAGTTTACCTATGTACCTGCAGCCCACACTTCTTTTGTTTTTCCCCTGCAGAAGTGGTGGTCCTTTTCACCATTCTGTACTAGATTAGTAGCATAACATTTGTAGTTATTAGGAAAATACTGCACTACACTGACCTGGAATTAACTTAGCTTGTTTTTCCTGTTTTCTTTTTAGCAGCTGGCTTAGTCCAGTTTTTCTGACTCACAACCTTGCATTAGTTTGTGTCTACCCCCCTCCCCCACCTTGAACCTGCACAGCTCCCCTCCCACTCCTGATTAATTACAGAGGTATCAAAAAACCTGATGTAGAAAGGCAACATCTTTTGACTTAGCCTTTCTGCCTTGATTCATAGGAATCCCCAGTAGTGTGCTTGCATGTAAGTACACTTGCTATATTATACTTAACTGCTACTGCCCTGTTTACAGCTCCTATCCCGTCAACCCTCTGCATCCTTCTAACTTCACACACAGTGTCTTATGGCAGTGCCTCCTTTCCTCTGAGCTAGTTCTCAGCTTCACTGATAACTTACTGCTGTCCTTCTTCCTTCTCCTTGGCTCTACCCGCTCCGTTCGCCCAGTGTGCTCACTCCTCTCCCCCACCTGCCCCCACTACTCCTACATTTATTTCAACTACTCCCTAACCACTCAACACAGCCATCCAGTCAAAACCTTCCCGTCTTTGCCCCTCCTCCTTTCACCCACAGTAATTAAATACATCACAAATTAAAGACATCACTCTTTCACTACCCCCTCTCATCCCACAGCTCTTCTCTCCAACTACAAATCCTCCCATATTAAACTACCTTTTTCCAACCATGCTTTCCTTACTGTTCCTAACACTCTGAACCCCATCTCCCTCCTACTACTCTTAACAACTTTATACCATGCCAGCTCCTATACCTCCAATCAGTTTCCACTATCTACTCCTTTCCATACTTCCACACAAAACCATCTCCTCCCTCACACAAATAATAATTTCTTTTCTATCTTCTCCTCTCTGTTTCAGCTCAACCCCCTGCACATTTTTAATCCTAAAATTATTTCCACTATTGCAAAGACACTTGCTCCTAAACAAATACTAGAACATCCAGAATACCCTAAATCCAAACCAAGACACAGTAAAATTACTTCGTTCAATAACCTCTTAGCTGGAGACCCCAACCACAGACCTAATCCACCCACAAATAATCACCCCCCTTCCTCTAACCTTTCACGCCCTACAATACTCTTAAATTTTTCACACTGAATGCCCGGAGTCTCAACAACAAAGCACATCAGTTTCAAGCATGGCTAAGTCATAACCAACCTGACATTGTAGCCATTTCTGAAACTTGGCTCAAACCCCACATCTCTGACAGTGAACTCCTACCCTCTGGATTTCACACTCTGAGACGTGACCACCCAAAGAAAAAAGCCGGAGGTGCTGCATTAATCTATTCCAATCTACTTACCTTAATTCCCCTACCAAACCCCATTCCTAAATTCGCCAATGCAGAACTAACAGTCGGTCTATTAAAAATGAGCAATCACAAAAGCCTCTGTAGCATCGCCCTTTATATCCCACCCGGAAATAACGTCTCAACCCTTGAAGACATACTCTAATGGGCCTCGGCTGAAATTAACCTTGAAACTTGCATACTAGTGATGTAAACATCGATTGGAATAAAATCAACAGTCCCATGCCCTCCCTGTCCATTAACCTCTTTAACTTTACTCAAGTAATCCACTCCATCACCAGACCCAATAAATCAAATCCACCAGGATCCACTCTTGATTGTATCTTAGTCTTCCATTCAAATAAAATTACCAACTCTGGCACCATCCCTGACTACATTAGTGACCACCTCCCAGAATTCATTTACCGTGAAACCACCTCCCATCCACACCAACATCAATTCAGACCCGCAACCTTATTAAATTTGACCCCAAAACCTTCTCTAACTTTCTCAAACAAATGAATTGGAACATTCCAAACACCCTTCCACTCGATAAAGCCATAGACCACTTTAATTCTACTTAGTAGATGCTCTAAGTTCCCTAGATCCACCAAGGAAAAAAAGAATAAAAACTATAACTGCGACTTGGCTAACCAAAGAAACAAAGCAAATTATGCATCAAAGAAACAAATCCTGGAAGCTTTACCAAAAGAATAAACTTCCCGAAACCCTTCTCCAATATACACAGCTCCGTAACTTTGCAAAAAAACAAATCTTCAAAGACAAAAATCCTACTTTACTAAGCTCCAGTCAAACCATCGAAAAAACCCTAGGCCTTTTTTAGAACTCCATAAACTCGCTCCTTAACCCATGCTCCAAAAATAACCCCTGTCCAGACCCAAGTAAATCTGACATAGAATTACCCTCACTATTCAACTCTTTCTTTATAGACAATATCTGACAACAACGACCCATCTCTCTTATATTCCACCTCATCTAAGTCCCCAAATAATTTCCCCCCTATGTTTGAGCTTAAACCTGTCTCCTCAAACTACATAAAAAGACTTCTATCCAAACTTAAACCCTGCTCCAATGCACCTGACAACATCCCCTCTTCTTTTCTCATGTCTGCTGCTGATGGTATAGCTCGCCCAATTAGTATCCTAATTAATAGATCTATAAAGGAATCCTATGTCCCCTAAACTCTGGCATTCCACCTTTATTCTTCCTTTCCACAAGGGAGGCAAAAACATTAACATTTCAAACTTCCACCCTATAGCTCCCCAATCTCCAAAATCCTAGAAAAATGCATCCACCTCCAACTTACGCCTTTTCTGACTAAAAACCAACTTCTTACCCCTACCATGGCTTCCGACCAGGACATAGCACCACAGCAGTTCTACTCTCATTCTTAGAAACTGTCAATTAACCCTGAGATTCTGGAAACTTGGTATCCACAGTGCTCCTGGATCTCTCTAAAGCATTTGATACCATTTCCCATAAGCACCTACTAAGTCATCTTTTAAACCTAAATCTCTCCCACAACACACTTTCCTGGTTCTCAATCTGTCAGATAAATATCAGGCTGTGAAATGGAAAAAAGGCACCTCATCTTTCTTACCCACTCCTACCGGAGTACCACAAGGGTCCATCTTTGGACCAATGTTGTTTAACTATTTAATATCTTTATCAATACACTCTGCTATTCCTATTGCCAAAGTCATCCAATATGCAGATGTCTCTATACTTGTCTGCTCTGCCTCTAATCTCTCTGAACTCCTATCTAAAACTCAGACTGCCCTCTCCACTACTGAGATCTGGATGTGTCAAAATCACCTTTCTCTCAATGCTAACAAATCTAAAATACTACTATTCACTCCCTCAAAATCTTTCTCCATTGATAAAAATTCCTTCCAAGTCCTTAGACAAAACAAGTCTCCGAATGAAGTTGCTCCCTTTGCCAAACTACTCGGTGCAACTACAGACGAACATCTCAAGTTCGACATCCATATTCAGCAAAATATAAAGAAAATCCACCAAAAACTAGGCATGCTATACAGGAACAACCACTTCCTCTCTACTTCTACCAGGCATACTCTGGCCTCCTCTTACCTCCTTCCCTCACATCTGTATGGTGCCCCACTACTAACTAACCTATCCTCTTGCATCACTTCCAAACTTGAAAACTGTTGTAACAAAATTTCTAAATTTGCCACCAAAGCCAAACATTCCATACACCACTGTGTTACCCTCTAATCCCTCAATTGGTTAGAATTCACAAATTACCTGGACTTCCTCCAGCTCACTACAGCACATAGACTAATATTCAATCCAACCAAATGCCCAGCTCTAAACAGCATCCTTCCTCCATACACCCCAAACCGAACTCTCAGATCTGAACACCAAAACTTGATTACTATCCACAAACCTAAACATCCTGCTGAACAACTTCTCCTCTCCTTCTCCTTCGGTAAGAAATGCAACTCTTGCCCTTCCACACTAAAGACAATGTCACACACAAATAACTTCAAAACTCAGCTTTACACCTACCGCTCCTCCAAATGGAAATGTAACTGCATTCTCCCTACCTAGAACTCTAACAAAAGCCCCTGGGAGGGTATCCTCCTGAGTTACTAAGCACCTTATAGCTGGCTATAACCTTCTATAGCTAATTCTCATACGATCTCTCACACTCTGTAAACATTGTAAATATCTTTTGACTTTGTGTGAATTTGTTAAAATGTATCTGTACGATATTTTTCCATTATGGGCAATATTACTCACACTTGTATTTGATATGTATTTGTAGTTGTACCCTATTTTTATTGGACTATCTTTACTGTAATCTGTTTCATGGAGCTTTTCTCCTGGGCCTCCACTGAAAACGGACTCTCTAGGCCCACTGGATTTCCCCGGTAATCAAACTGGAAATAAATAAAATAAATAATAATACTTATGTAACAAGAATATACAAGTATTACATAAATATAACTATGTAACAAGAATATACCAGTATTACGTAAATATACCTATGTAACAAGAATATACAAGTATTACATAAATATAATTATGTAACAACAATATACCAGTATTACATAAATATACTTATGTAACAAGAATATACAAGTATTACATACATATACCTATGTAACAAGAATATACAAGTATTACATAAATATAATTATGTAACAAGAATATACCAGTATTACGTAAATATACTTATGCAACTAGAATATACCAGTTTTACGTAAATATACTTATGTAACAAGAATATACCAGTATTACGTAAATATAATTATGTAACAAGAATATACCAGCATTATGTAAATATACTTATGTAACCAGAATATACCAGTATTACATAAATATAATTACGTAACAAGAATATACCAGTATTACGTAGATATACTTATGTACCAGTATTACATAAATATACTTATGTAACAAGAATATACCAGTATTACGTAAATATACTTATGTAACAAGAATATACCAGTATTACGTAAATATACTTATGTAACAAGAATATACCAGTATTACGTAAATATACTTATGTAACAAGAATATACCAGTATTACGTAAATATACTTATGTAACAAGAATATACCAGTATTACGTAAATATACTTATGTAACACGAATTTACCAGTATTACATAAATATGTAACAAGAAAAAGGACAGTAACACCAATCTATGCAACTACAACATGCAAACCTAATGTCTAATGATGTTGGTGAACACAAATTCCATAATTAAGGTCAAATTCTAAAATGCATACTATCAGTGTAAGTGAATTGCTTTGCAGTGTGTACATCAGAGTAAAGTCACTAACACAGAAAAAAGTCTTTTAGAATCTGACCATTAAAATGATTACAGAGTCAGTGCCAAAGTCTGTCCAACAAAATGCAATAATGAGAACAAAAAAATTAGCACGTAACGCATAAAAATGTGAAATGACGGTGTAAATCAGCAAATAAAACTAAATGTCAAGAACTCAAATGCACTAAGACATCTTCAGATTAAACAGTAGAAATGAAATAAAACAAATTCAGCATTCAAACGTTTCACTGAAAGAGCACATGAAATCCATAGTATTGACTTACATGTGTTAAATGTTTGTGTGGCATGGCACACAAACAACACATTTTTTTATACCATTTTCACTGTTACCTTCTTAAATGATATGGGCATGGAATATAATGCACATATAAGACATGTACCTGTTTTTCCACAACCTTTGGATCCATGTCAGGGACTAACCGGATAGAAAACTTTCCAATTACTTTCCTAGGTATAACTGTTTTGGAACCAGAATCATAAAATGCTCCTTCAATTCCATGAAGAGAGAGAGAGGGATATCTCCATCGGTGCATCAGCACTTGTTCCTAAGGAAAATGAAAGAAAGTAATACATGGTGCTTTAGAAAGCTTAATGTCATTGTTTAAGACTTACTATTCAGAGCGGCACTGTATTTCTATAAATGACGGCATTATATAAAAGCCGATAAAATACCATTTTCAAAATTTGGTGCATATAAACATTTTTTTAACTGGCAAGCATCATCTCTTCTTAAATCTCTTATCAACCATTTGTTTTGTGAAACCTGTCCACCAAGCCAAACAGAAAATATAACACACCTATCAAATATGACTCATCCCTACTTTATTACAAGTAAATTAAGATTCTCGTGGCTCTTGGAGTTTAACCTTAATTTACTGGTTCTGCAGTTGCCTCTCGTTAGCTGAATGGCAATTTTAAAAGATTATAGTTTACATTCCCCTTAAAGAAAGTTTTTTTTCCCCTTGTGAGAGGTGTTACACCAGTTCTTGGGATGGTTCATTCATGCATGATTTTTCATAGAATGTAATGGGAACTTGATGAACTAGGTCATTTTGCTGAAAATTGTGAAACAGAGAAGAAATGCAATTGAAAAATTATGAAATGTTATTGAGATGTCCTTAGCTGAATTTGCTGCATTAAGGTTTTTTTTTTTTTTAAAGTCATCAAAGTTGAATTAATATGATGAATGACATGTACAGTACTACTGCAATCCTCATACATGATTGCCCCTATTCATTTGATATTATAATTTATAGTTCTTCTTTATTATTTCTAATCCTATATTCATTATACGAAGGATGCAATCCAAAACCATGAGTTATCCAGACAAATTTTATATGAGAGTCTTCATGTTCAGTATCCCTCTCATTACCACTTTAAATGTCCTTTTAAGTTTCTCACAATTAGTTGCGACTCCCAGTCTAATTCTGCTCTCATGTCTTGTCTATTTCATTTTCTTTCACAGTAGCATACATTCTGCCCAGTAACCTTTCTTGTTTTGCATTCACTGCTCTAGCTTCTATCATCAGCTGGATTAAACAAGTTTTTTTCCCTTCTACTCATTAACTTTGTTACTACAATTTCGTAATGAATGCATTCTATTCGTTTTACTTGGCAAGTACAGTGAACATCCACCTCATTTTTGTCTCTCCTTTTCGTAATTGTTCCCAAAACAGTATGTCATTTTCAGTAGGAATATCTCATAGTAAGTCCCTATCAATGTAGGGACCATCTTTATTTAGTCCAACTGGGTATAATTCAAATTCTCACCAACTGCCTACTTTCTTCCTCAAGTTTGTTAATAACCGTAACTGTTCCTAATATTCTGACTATTGTCATGTCCAGTGATTTTCCCCAGAATATTATACTACCCCTGGAGCTTATATTTTTACCAGACAGTAGTAGTAGCTCCTCCCAAATAGAAGCATACGAGTTATTTTGTAGTTAGTAAATCAGTTTCAACTGGGTAGCCAGAAAGTACTCTTCCAGTTCTGATCATCCCAAGCCACTTCTTTAGGAGTTTCTAACATGTATTCCCATTTGATTTTATTGTTCCATATACATTATTTCACCATTTTATTTATTTCAGTCCATGTGTGTTGTCCTGGAGAAAATAAGAAAGCTTGTCCTATATATAGTATCAGTGGGACAGGAAACATTTTTATTGCTTGTATTCTCATGCCTGGATCTAATACTGATGTTTCCCATTTCTTTATTAATCCTTTTATTTTACTGATTGCCTCTTTCCATGTTTATATGGGGGAATCTTTATAACATCTCACTATACAAACACCTAGGTATTTCAACTTATAATGTCCTCACAGGTTAAGAAATTCCTGCACCAGCTGCATAGACAGCACATACTTTATTACTATTGACTTGGTTTTGTTTTGACCAGTTGGCATAATGGTTAAGGTCTTTGCCTCCTATGCACAAGGTACAAGGTTCAACTCTGACCTACAACCAATGCCTGTTTGGAATCTGCACGTTCTCCCTGTGCATCTCCATGGGGTTTCTCCCATGTATGAAAAAACATGCGGAGTGTTTCTATCTCAAACTCACCAACGAATGGAGCTGTGGGCAGCAGCACAGACTCTAAATGGTGCCCTACAGGGGGAAGAGTTGTACAGACCAACTGCTATGGGCAGCTACTGTGGTGCGCAGTATCCTTAAGAAAGAACAGGGATCACAGACTGTGTGCCGTGGCAGGGCTAGACATTTGGTGTGAAATATGGCTCTGGGTGATTCGGTCATGTTGGCTAATATCGCTAAAATGCCATGGGTAGTTATCAGTGATGAGTGGGTTGAGGACCTGGCCTACTCTGACCTACACCAGGGACCCTTGCCAATCGTGGGAGGGGTATATTGCCCCAACTGGCCAATGTGTGCCTGCTATAAAAGCCCAGCAGCCCTGGGTCAATAAGCTACTGGCTGGCTGGTGTCTAGTTGCCCACTCTGGGTTACCTGGGACAGCTCTGTTATGTGAAAGCCAGATGTAAAACCAACCTGCCAAACATGAAATGAGAATTGATATGCTTAATGTAGGTTCACTGACAGGATGCAGCTTGGAGGTGGGTGACATGATGATACAGAGGAGGATGGACATTGTATGTATCCAAGAGATGAGATAGAAAGGTAGTGCAACAAAGCCACTTGGCTTGGGAACCAGACTCTACTACTAGAATGGGGGCAGGCTAGAAGGGTAGGAATTGTGGCGAGAGAGAGGCTTCAGAAGGCAGTGAGGGATATCATCAGAATTAATGACAGACTCATGGCAATCCGACTCCAGTGTAATGACAGGGCAGTATTCATAATCTCAGCCTATGTACCACAGCAGGGTTATGATAGTGAGGAAAAGAGTGCATTCAGACAGCAGTTGCAGGACCTCCTAGATATAGCAGGACAATATGAATGGGTGACTTGAATGCACATATCGGAACAGACAGAACAGGATATGAGGACTGCCTCCGTCAACATGGGTGGGCAACAGGAATAAAGAAGGAGAAGCCATTCTAGACTTCTGTCTGGCAAATGGCTTGATAGTAGCCAACACATGGTTCAGAAAGAGAAACAGTCACAGATTACATACAAGAGTAACCAACTTGCAACTCAGGCGGACTTCCTCCAAGTAAGGAAAAGCACTTGGGTAGAATCCATACTTGCAAAGTCATCCCCAGTAAAACAGTTGGCCCATAGCATAAACTCAGTTGTAAACAGTGGTCAGAGAAGGCTCTAAGGTCAACAAAGACCAGGCTGAAGACCTGGAAGTTGACTGGAGAGAAAGTACAACAGTTCAAGGAATTACTCGGGGTTATAGCACCCCAAGAAGAGGAGGAAATATGTGAAGTTGAACAAGAATGGCAGTGCCTAAAAACAGTATGTGTTAGGACTACAGAACAAATATGTAGCCGAGTCAGTTATGGAAATAAGGTACATAAGGAAAGCTGGTGGTGGAATACGGAAGTCTAGGAAATCAGCAAAAGAAAGGAGGAGTGCAGGAAGAAGTGGGAGATAGAAAAAAAAATGATGAGGCTAGGAAGGACTACTGGTTGGCTAACAAAGAAGCTAATAAAGAAGTTGCAATAGCAAAGAATAGGGCATCAGAGGCACTCTACCAACCTCTGCAAAGTGACTCAGTAAGTGGCACAAAAACTATATTAAGTTGCAAGGCAAAGACAGAACGATAAAGAAGATAGTCAGACACCCTTCATAAGGGATACCAGCAACAACCTGCTCACCAGTCCACAGAACATCAAAGGCAGATGTAAGGAGTACTTCCAGCAGCTTCTGAATCAAGAAAACCCCCACAGAGGTAGTACTGCCCCAGAAACAGCCTATGATGAGAGAAGAAGAGCAGCCCATCCTAGAAAAAGCAAGAACAGCACTAAGGAAAATTAAGTCAGGGAAAGCAGCAGGCTCAGAGGAGGTCACAGCAGATATAATAAAGATGCTAGGGGAGAAATGGATCCGGAGGGTACTCATAGCAGTGTGGAGAGAAAAGCATATCCCAGATGACTGGAGAGTAAGCATACTTGTGCCAGTGTACAAGAACAAAGTGGACATCTACAACTGTGGGCAGTACAGAGGCATCAAACTCCTATCACATTGCATGAAAGTTCTGGAGAGGGTGCATAATAAATGGATATGCAGAGAAGTAGAAAGTAAGATGGGAGATCAGCAGCTCGCATTCAGATCAGGATGCAGCACAACTGACCCGAAGTTTGCAGTGAGACAGATACTTGAGAAGAAGCTACAGATGAGGACAGAGTCCAACTGGGCATTCCTAGACTTGGAGAAAGCATGTGACAAAGTCTCAAGAAAGCTCATCTGGGCAGTATTGGGGTGGTTTGAAGTCCCAGAAACATTGGTAGAATTAGTGCAGGCTATGTACAAGGACCCAATGACTCAAGTACGAACAGTGTTCGGCCTCACAGAGGGGTTCCCATTGGGAATGGGTGTACACCAGGGTTCAACTCTGAGCCCACTGCTGTTCATACCGGTGATGGACTATCGGAGGGGGCAGATCATCAAAGTTGCTGTATGCAGACTATGTGGAATTACAGGAAGACTCTGAGCTAGAACTTCAGCAAAGGATAAGAGAATGGAATGCAAAACCGAAGGCACATGGCATGAAACTAAGCACAGATAAGACAGTGGTAATGGCAACAAATTGGGGAAATCAGAAGAAGCTGATAATAGAGATAGAAAGGAAGATGGTGGAACAGGTAAACAGTTTTAAGTATTTGGGAGGGGTGGTTGAGGAGAAAGGAAGTCTGAATGAAGAGGTCAAAGCTAAAATCAGAGGGGCTGCAGCCAACTGGCATAGAATGTCTGGTGTAGTCTATGACAGAAGAATGCCAAAGAAGCTGAAAAGTAAGGTGTACAAGACAGTGGTGCGACCAGTAATATGTATGGTACAGAAACCTGGACAGTAAAGCCAGAACAGCTGAAGCTAGAGGTGATGGAAATGAAGTGCCTGGGAAGGGTTGTAGGATGCACACTGTGGGACAGATGAAGAAATGAGGACAAAAGAGCAGAAGTCAAGTAGCTCCAATTGCAGAAAAGATGAAAGAGAATAGATTATGGTGGTTTGGACGCGTGCAGAAAAGCAGAAGACAATCTGGTGAGGAAAATTTGGGACAGACAGGAAGAAGGTAAGAGGAAGCGAGGATGTCCAGCAAACAGGTGGATGGATTGTGTGAAAGAACATCTGTAACAGTCAGGCATGAGTGTTGAAGAAGGCAGGAGTGTGGCACTGAATTGAGAGATGGCGACAGTGAACAGATTACCACGACCCCATGTAGAAAAAATGGGAAGGGCTGATGATGATGATGACTTGGTTTTATTTTCATTGATCTTATAACCTGCTAATTTCATAAACTGTCTTATTTTCATTAATTTGTAAATATCTCTATATGGGTTTGTTAAAAATAATGTCATCCACAAACAAGGATAGCTTGCATTGCTCGCTCCTTTCAACCTAACCTGTAATACCGGATTGTCTTATTTTATCAGCCAATGGTTCTAGATACAAAGAGAAATGAAGGGAAGAGAACAGGCATCCTTGCTTAGTGCCTCTTTGTATTTTAAATTTCTCTCTTACCTTCCCATTAATCTAGTTTCCGAGCACATACACATATTTTAATAATTGTTTTAAATATTGTAAAAATTATATGCCCCTCACTTGCTTGATCACCAACAGCAACTGACATGTCTTAAAAGGACCTCTTCCCACTTTAATACATTACTCCTAATAACTAGACCTACCAAGCAGGGAAATCTAAACCTCAGAATTTAAGTTTAAATTGGACCTACCTTTCATAGCATTGCTTATTATTAGTTCTGTTTAACATGCATGTTATTCCATACTGACATGTTGTGTGCCAATGTTAATTGCAAGCTCAGAGTTACCAGTCTTGTTTTTAGTCACTGTAAATCACCTGGCATAATTCCAACCACTTTGCCCTCTGTTAAATATTTAATGTTCAATTCCCCCTCCCCTTGTTCCACTTTACTTAGTCCAAACTGCTACGGTCTCCAGCTACAAGTCACTTCTATCTTCTTGAGTCTCTCTTCCATAATTTCTTCTTATTCCCTTCTGATATTTTGAAACTTGTCTGCAACAGGTTTTGCATGTTCTTCGGTTTACTTCTTTTGTTTCTCTCTCTTTCTCTAGCATTTTCTGCTTTAAAATCAGGAAAGATTTCATTGGCCAATATATTATTTTTTTTCTTTTTAGTGTTCTTTTGGTTCCCCAAGCTTGTTCTGGTTCTTTACCCAGTTGTAGTGTATTACGTTGTTTAAACTCCTAAAACTCCTCATCCACTCTGTTTAGGTCCAAGAATGATTTTATCCCTGATGGAAAAAAGATATTCAATACTGCCAGGTAAATAAGCTTGAAATGGAGCCCCCAAGCCTCTGCACATCTTGAAATAAGGTATAAACTTGCCCCCTTTTAATCTAGCAGCTAATGAAAAGTCTTTAACTACAAGGATCCTGTATTTTAGCATTTTTCCAAAGTTCATTTAGAAGTTGTTCTTTCAATTGGAATATTTGCATTTTGGCCACATCAGGCAAGTGGAGAGAACTGTTCTCTCCCACCATTACCCTGTGTGCTCTCTAAATCAAGATTGCTTCTCTAGGAAGGTCAGCCCATTTCTGTAGTTGTTAAAAGTCTTTGCAACTATCTCCTTCCATACCTTAAGATATATTCATAAATCTTAAGTTTTCTTCTGCTGTTTTCAATTTCCACTGGCTTGTTTTGAATGTTTTCTTAGGTCGCTTTCAATGCTGCCAATCTGCCTGATGTTTCCTCGCTTAATCTTCTTAGTTTTTGTTCATCATCTAAATGCTCATTTAGGGCTCCTTATATTTCAGCAATTTTCATTTTGTTTCTTTTCATACAGTCAGCTAAGTTTTCACCTGTTTTTATGACTTCTACATACAGTTTGTACAGCTTCTTCTCTATGTTCAACATTTTGTGGTCAAGGGCCTTCGGGTTGTTTGGGTGGGGGTGGATGCCTTCTTGCTGTCCCATTGGAAAGAGTTTTTAGCTTCTGTTTAACTGATTGTTTCATATTCACTGTTTTGACCTTCCTTCTCATCAGCTACTCCTTTTTGCCTTTTCTTTCTGAATTTTTGTCAGCTTAATATCCCTTCTAGTTATTGCGTAGAGCGCTGGCCATGTGCGACTGAGCTGCGTGCTGCCATACTGAAAGTGTTATTAACTTTATTCTGACTGCAGCTTATAGAAGTCATGTGGACTTAACTAGGCATTTTATAATCAAGATAAGCAAAATGAAAGAGTGCTGGAAAGAACAGTTATATAAATCAATAGAATTTTGAAATATAAAACACTATTTGTGAATCATTATTACACTGGAATGCTAACACTCTCTTTAAAGCCTATGTAGTAGTGTTGTTTATCCACCTGAAATTATTGTAAAGAGGAATGCAAGGATGAAAGCAAAAAGATGAATATCAGCAGTTGAATAAGATGGGATACTAATAGCAAAATGTGAATGAGAAAAGGGGTAAATTGAAGAAAATATGAAATAATGAAATGGAAAAGTGGAATGAATGGTTAAACCAGGTGGTTTGGTACTGGTTCCCTGGGTGTTACTGATACTACAGACAAAGGAAGATGGACAAGTCAGGCTACTTTACTGAGCAAAATCATATACATATAGGTGTATACATATCTATATATATATATATATATATATATATATATATATATATATATATATATATATATATATATATATATATATATATATATATATATATATACATGGTTTCACTTCATATCGTCGAAAGCTCATTTTATCGAATTTCAAAACAGCGAGACCAAATCATCGAAAACTCAAATTGTCGAAAACTTATAACATTGAATCTCAAATCAATGAAAACTACAAAGCAACTAGAAATAACATCTCACAGAGTTTTTACTACGTTTATGCCCCCCACACCCCCCGTACATTAAATATACCAACTCCAAGGTCGCACTACAGTGGGCGAAAAAGGTAATTTCCTAACCCTACTGTAGTGCGACCTTGGAGTTGGTATATTTAATTTTTGCGGGTGTGGGGGGCCCCACTTGGGGACGGGGTGCAGGGGGGGTTGCCCCCCTGCATAAACGTAGTAAACTGTGTCTGGGATGTTATTTCTAGTTGCTTTGTAGTTTTCAATGATTTGAGATTCAATGTTATGAGTTTTCGATGATTTGGTCTCGCTGTTTTGAAATTCGATTAAATGAGCTTTCGATGATATGAAGTGAAACCATATACATACATACACAAGTAGATATATAGAAGTAAATTCATGTATAAATACATACATATGCACACACAATTTTTTTGCCTTGAGATGCTTATCAAGCATTATGGATTAGGAAAGAGGCTATGTAGGTTTTAAAGAAAATGAAAGTTTGAGGCACCAGTCTCTCTCTCTCTCTCTCTCTCCTGTTGGTGTACTGATGAGTATGGAAGGTTAAGAATGTCATAAAGCAGGGGCACATAATAGGTGGATAACAGTTGGAAATATAAAGTAAGAGAATGCAGTGATGAATATTTCTAAGAGTGGATGCGGGAGGCTGGCAAAGAGAGCTTCAGTACTAATGTGAAATTAACTCTAGCTAAATGATTACTGTGTGGAACAATGACGGCAGATAAGGATATGAAATGGAAATAGGAAATACACCCCGGGGATCACTTCTGTGGCTCTGCTCTACAGGGGCACAGGAAAATAATTTTCTTGGGTGGCGTAAGCCAGGGAACCTTGTTGGCTAATCTTACTTAGGCACTTGGGCCGATAGCCTAGTAACTACCTATGAACCTATGTAAGGGGTAGAATTAAGTGGCACCACATTATGTAGGTGGAAGAACAAATATAAGAAATTAGTGTGGAAAGACAGTAGTTACAAAACAAAAGCATTCTGGGAGCAACAAGGGGAAAACACTAATGCTGCTGTCTTAGGGCAATATAAAAGGGAATGTTTGCCTCTTTAGTTGGCAGAAGGTATTTGGGGATGTAGGAATGAAACATTGTGAATAACAATGTGATGGGTAAAGATAGCATGCAGACTGCAATTGTTGATATTCAAAAGGGAAATTTAAAGGTGCTTATGAAATGATATAAGCAAGGAAAGAGATGCCCACCTTTCACTTTGCTAAGAGGGGAATAAAAAGTGATGTAAGCAAGACATTATACTATGACAATGGATGGAAACAGCCTGGAACAATCTTGAGGGGAAAATGTAGACATCCCTTGAAAATGCATTACTGAAATAAAACTGAGAATGATATGTGCTAGTGAAAAGGTTGGTCTTGAAACAGAACAGAAAAGAAAAATGGTTTATTTGGCTTTCACTATAACTTATCAAATTACAACTTAATGAAGAACCAACACATCAAGCACAACTGGTCAGGAATTCAACCCAATGAAAAAATTAAATGCAAGTCTTTTTTTTTTGACAGGTGCTAGCCCTTCCCTGCACCCCTTATGGATGGCAAGACCCCTACACCACCAGACTTGTACATCCCCAGTCCACAGTAGATGCACACTTAGACACTATGCTAGAAGTGATTCTCTATGTAAAACAGTGATTGGTTAGTTCAACATCTGTGAATTGAACTCTATACAGCCTCAACCAGTTAGCACTTGAGGAGATATAAGAAAGCCATTTCCTTGTTTGTTTTCAAAGACTGCAATAAAGTTATTTTTTATAAACCAAATCTTACGTTATACATGGTTTACAGGTGGTGGGCATACATCTAAGCCTGATAATAACTATACTGATCTGAAAAGCTAGGCAGTGAACAATGAATGCATCACTTTGCTGTTCATACATATTTAACCTGTTAAATGCATAGCAATATTCAGCAATGGCAAACACCTGTTTTCACGTAATACAAGTATTTAACAGAATACAGCAAATGTACTATATATCAGAACACTACCTTTACAAAAAGAGAGAGAGAAAGTTAAAAAAAAAAAAAAAGAAAGAAAAGAAAAAAACTGTCCAAGTGGGCTTGATTTTTTTCTCCTTGCAGCTGACCACCAGCAGCTCTTGGAGCCTTTCCTCATCCACTGGGGCTACCAAATCCTCAACACCATTTCCAGGACCAACACAGCCATGTCCAGGTCCAGTAAGACTTTCTTCTTTTTTGCAAAGGCAATTATTCCCTGCCCCTGTGCACACTTGTGCTTCCTAAGGGAATGATGTGCAATGGGTTCACAGTGCATCATCCGTGTCTCAAGTGTGTAAATCAGCCAAACCCTGCCCCTTCAGAAAGTACTCCCAAACCCTGCCCCCTTACAGAAAGTACTCCCAAACCCTGCCCCCTGCAGAAAGTACTCCCAAACCCTGCCCCCTTACAGAAAGTACTCCCAAACCCTGCCCCCTGCAGAAAGTACTCCCAAACCCTGCCCCCTTACAGAAAGTACTCCCAAACCCTGCCCCCTGCAGAAAGTACTCCCAAACCCTGCCCCCTTACAGAAAGTACTCCCAAACCCTGCCTTCTTACAGAAAGTACTCCCAAACCCTGCCCCCTGCAGAAAGTACTCCCCAACCCCGCCCCTTACAGAAAGTACTCCCAAACCCTGCCCCTTACAGAAAGTACTCCCAAACCCTGCCCCCTGCAGAAAGTACTCCCAAACCCTGCCCCCTGCAGAAAGTACTCCCAAACCCTGCCCCCTTACAGAAAGTACTCCCAAACCCTGCCCCCTTACAGAAAGTACTCACCTTTGTCACTGGTTCCAAAAAAGCTCAACCAAAGCATGAGCCATCCTAACAAGATGGGAACTCCTATTCTCCCTGCCTTGCCATCAAAAGCTCGAGCTACTAACTGAAACTTGGTCATCTGAACAGTAATCAGGGCTTTATTCCTCTATGCCACTGGCAAGGTAGAATTCCTAGTACAGTACTGTGCCATACTTTCATTAGGTGCATTCAAATGCAGAATAAATAGTGGTCGCAAAAGGAAGTCTTAACTGTCCAAAATGGGTACTGCAGCAATGATTGTGCTACTTTCAATACAGTTAGTGAAAGCATCCAACAGAACTGGAGGACAGGATAGTTCAGCTTTACATATGTATTTCCCTCAAGCAGCAAGGGGATATACAGTGGCATGAACTAAGGAGAGCTGTAGGGTGCCTCTATGATAGTTAATCTCCTTTTACTAGACGTAAACCCTAACCAACATCAGACTGTGGCTGTCAGACTGAGGGGAAAGAAATGCAACATGTACACCCAAGAAAAGGAGCCACAACATTTCACACAAAACTGGGAAAGTTACCAGGATTGATGAAGGGGTGATTATTATAACCACTTTTGCCTTTCCTTCAGCCTTCTTGTCCTGCATTAAAGCATCAGTGGGACTCCATGTGTGCTTTTGAATTATCTTTATGTAGCATCATGGTCAACAAGACATCCGCAGTGGTGCAGCGGTAGCGTTGTTGCCTCACAACAAGAGGTTCTTCCGTTCGATTCTTGGCTAGAGTACGGGGAGTGCCTTCTGTGTGGAGTCTGCATGTCCTCCCCATGGTCGAGTGGCATTCCGAAAGATATGCATGAATGGGCGTGCCTTCGTTGAAGGTTGGGTGTCAAGCTGGCAACTCAGCACCGTAAAAATCTACTGCCACTCATTAGAGGGCCAGAGTTCCGCTGTGGCGACCCTTAACCGGGAAAAGCCGAAAGGCCAATAACAAGCATCATGATCAACAGGAGCAGATGCTTGACCCTGAAATGAAAATATACAATGGGCTATATATACTACACTAGTCTTTGCACACCAGAATATACTGGAAGTGTGAAGTAAACAAAACAGAAGTCCATGGAGACCTGTAAAAGAAACAGCAACCTGTGCACTACTAAACTAGCAAGTATTACTTTCAGCATAAGAACTATACACAAGTTAGAGGTGATAAAATACAAACAATCCCTTATGAAGAATCAAAGCTACAAACTCCACAGCCAGGACAGCTATTGCTGAGGGGCAGATTTGGGCAATGGGAAGTGGCTGGTCAAGATTAAGTGTAAGCTTGACTGCAGGAATGATGAGATCTCTTCTGGTTTCTGAAAAGGCTACTTCTCCTGCTACACAGCAAATGTCTCCACTAACGAGAAGAGATGTGAAAAGGCCCCCCCCCCACCCATAAACTCATATGTATCCTATCCCACAACTTTTTGAAAATCCAGACTGAACTTGGTACACTGCACTAGCCAAATTATCTCATTAATTTGCATTTATTACTCATGGAGAGCAAACTGCACCTGCCAGTAATAAGACAGATTTGTGCAACTGCCTTTACTACAGTAGCCACCTAACAGCACTGAGCATGCTGGGAATGTTCAGTAGTTTGGGATGAGACAGTATCAGGCACAGCTAAACACAAAAGCACACCAAGACATGTTTAAGAGATTAGGACATCTATTACACTTTGATGGGGGTGGAATCACATGCACCTACAGCAGTTAAATACTAAGTGACAAAAATCTTACTTAATCCATTTATACTGTATGCACTTTTTATCTAGGGTTGTATTGTCAATTACTTAACACAGAATAATATACTTCAGTTTATTTATACTACATTTTAAATACCTAGCAAAGTGAACAATTTAGATGATGAATCCAGCTTTAGAGGCACTCACGGATAAAGCCCCTGACTACGACCAAAGGGAGCAGAGTACAATTAGCAATTTAGGGGATTATAGGTGCTGATAATAGACAGGAAAAGGATGAAAATGCTCAGCCTGCTCACCTCTGTGGGAGGAAGGACAGCAGGTATGTGCACAGGCACAGTTTCTGTGCGACGGAATCCACTGTGAAGACTGAAAAGTGTGTGCATAGAGGAGTATGTGTGGGGGGGGGGGGGGGGCTCCACAAGGAGGCAAGGCCAACTGATTATTTCATGTGGAAATGTCAGTGTACATACTGCAAACTCACTGTACACTAACTCCTTGGACACTATAGGCATGTCCAGGGGGACATAAGGGCTTGCAAAGCAAATATCTAATACCCCTACATGCGGATGATGCCTCCCACTACACTTCAACTGACGAACACACTCCAGGAAATGAAAGATCCATACAGCATTTGCCCAGAGGAACAAAATCTACTGGATGACCAAGTGGGACTGGGCCAAAACAAAATGGGATGCACCGGTTTCTAGTGATTATCTATTTTGTTCCATAAACTTAACGTCCTTATGGATTAAGGGTAGTTAAATTAGGTATGTTAAACTCACAGAAGTGTAGCGATATAAAACAACTATTAAACACCACAGTATCGCTGCAGTCAAACACACGTACTTCTCATTCTGGACACTTAATTGTAAAAAACATAAAAACCATAAAGATCAACCTCTTTTGTCCAGCAGACATTAGGACTTTATCAGAATCAAATCCAAATGAAAATAACATTCATTTTATATACTAAAAACAATTGTTAATCAATTAAACACACATTCAATTAGCCAAAAAAGATCCTTAAAGAAATAATAACTTGTAATAAATACAAACACTCAACGAAATAAATAAATAAAAGAGCAATTAAAAACATGTTTTCTAGTCCATCAATAAATAACAATAAAATTAATGATTGAATATATAAAAATATATGCCAAATGAAGTTTGACCTTGCATTTAACAATGGCTGTAATGAAATGTTCTCATTAATACCTAGTGCCTGGGAAGTGTGCAGTCTCAAATGCCATTTTACTTCCTTCTCTTCGAACTTCGATAAAGTCTTCTCCCCTGGATTTACCTTAATTTTCACCAAGATCCCAACGTTAAAATTTTTAAAATGAGGACAAATAATAGAATGTTTATATAATGCATTACTTGTGTTGTGTTTACTTAGCTGCTAAAGATGATCTTATATTCTTTTCCTAAGGGGTCTTTCCATTTTGCCCACGTAAAAAGATGGGCACCCCAAACATTTAGCAAGGTAAACTATGCCCTTGGATCATTACTTTCACAAAATTAATTGTGGAGTGAATATCATTCTCCAAAATGAAATGGTCACCCTCCAAAATATATGAACATTGGCTACACACTCCACATTTGGTTGTACCTTTCTTCTGAGAACTATTACAATCCACAGAATGGGTCACTCTTGAATCTTTGCTTTATGTGACGTCCTGTTATGAAAACAAAAGGATTTATCCCTATAATATTATAAATTTCAGGGCTGCCTTTTAGTATATTCCAGTTTCTCTTAAAAATATTTTTAAACTTCTCATGCCTGAGGTTTTTACTCTTCCACCAAGGCTCTTTCAAAACATTCTGCTTCTTGCTCATTATCTTGATGAGCAAGTCCTACCCTTAATATGGGTTTATATTTCTTATCCCATTTGAACTGCACATACCCTCTTATGTCATCTACTAAATTAGTATAAATAGGGGCACAAGAGGTTCCCACAGCTACTCCTTTGATTTGTTTAAAATACTTACCTTCATAAAAAATATAATTATAGTCTAAAACCACGGCCATTAAATTGTTAATCAAATGCATCTTATTGCCATTAAATTATGTATATCCAACCGAACTATTATAGAAGTATTCCATACCTTCTTCCCTAGGTAATGAAGTAAACAGATCTACAAAGTCTATGGTCAAAAATATTGCTTCTTTAGAGCAAAGCGCGTCCCTAAGTCTCCATAAAAATCAAGAGTTTATAATAAGGTGATCAACCTTGCTGTAAATTGGTTTAAGCCATCCGTCAATAACTAAACCTATGGGATAGGTCTTAGACCCTCATTCAGGAACTACTGGCCTAAAGGATGGCTTCTCCAAATTTTTATGGATTTTTGGGATACCAAAAATTGTAGCAACAACAGGGTTCTTTACCCTCAATACACTGTACTCATCCAAAGACATCTACTTTTCTATTATGCATTACATAGAAATCCAATTTAATTTGTACTTAAATCAACTAGAGTGCATCTGTTTCCTGAATCTCAACCGAGCCTTGTTATATCTAATTTTAGTCAGACTTTGCTCCCTTCTGTAAACCATCCAGTGACAATTTTTCTTCTTGCTTTTTCTAGTTTATAAGTCCACACAGGTAGCACATAGCCCCAAATCTCTTATATTCACATTATCCAAGATTGCATTGCTGAAGGTATACGGATAAACAGAATTGTTAGTGCCATAATGAAAAACCTTGATTTTACTTCCATTAACGTTTATAAATTTAGTTTTTGATCAAGTCTGTAAATTGTCCATGAAGTTCTGCACTCTAAACAGATCTTTCAAGTTTGTAACAATAGTTTTTACTTTGGTATCATGAACACATTTGCTGACCCGGATCTTACTACATGTAGGAAAATTAGACAAACATAGTAAACCAAACGGGCCCCCAAGACACCCATTTGATAAAAACGTATCAGAATGGCAAGGCAAGATCTTCCTTCCTTCATAAAGCCATGCTGGTAAATGTCTAATGCACAGTACAAAATCAGAATATTTTCCCAGAATACAAGTTAAACTTATTGGTCGAAAGTTATTAATGGAAGTAGGAGAACTCCCATTAAAATGGGCACAATAATTGCCTCCATCCAGATTTGTGGAACATAAGCATTAAGAATACGCTGATATAAATGGCAACATACACTCATGACCTTAGATAAAAAATACCCATTAAAACCATTAGGTCCAGTTGCTGTAGTAGGATTAATAGAACAGATGACTTTCCACAGGGAGGTCTCAGAAATACTTGGACATGCATCAAGATCATGAGACACATTAACAGAAGGGTGAGGACGAGATTTTATAGTCCGGAGTATTTGTCTACAAAGATGATGACCAACAGATTGTAGTCAGTCACCAAAACACAACTATGCTCCACTGTTATATCTGATTGACTCTCTCCACTGTAGTTTCTTAAGTGTTTAAATAAGACTTTTCTATTATGTATTACATAGAAAGCCAATTTAATTTGTACTTAAATCAACTAGAGTGCATCTGTTTCCTGAATCTCAACCGAGCCTTGTTATATCTAATTTTAGTCAGACTTTGCTCCCTTCTGTAAACCATCCAGTGACAATTTTTCTTCTTGCTTTTTCTAGTTTATAAGTCCACACAGGTAGCACATAGCTGTTTCCCAAAGAGTTGGTAAACTTATTTAAAAAAAGAATCATCGCAGGAATCAGAAATGGGTTTTTGCATCAATTTATTTTTCCAGTCTCACATTTGTAGTTTGGTTATTATTTTAGGGTAATTTGATTTGTAAATATCCCTTCTTAGACTTGTATCCACAGGAGCATCCTTTTTATTTTTAACTCAAAGGAGACACTCAGGTGGTCAGATCCTTCAAGTTCCTACAGAATTGCACATTTTTCTATGTTGAGATGACTAACATGACTTCCAAGATGTTTCCCTTCCTGGTAGGTTTATCAACCAATTGTGCGTTCTCAGTCTTCACTAAATTGTGCTAGTTGCCCCGAAACATCCTTTCATTAAAGTTGCAGGTCTGCAACAAAATGGAGCTGTATGAATTAGGTGCCATACTCTCTGGGTTTCGTATTGGTTTCACGAATCATGGCTCCAGGAGATATCCATCATCATCATCATCATCAGTAAAATGTCTCTAAAGGAAATCACCACACACAAATTGTTGATATAAGTTGTACAATATGAAAGAGAGACCATGGCACCTAATGCATACAACTTTATTCTGTTGCAGATGCATGTCATTACTGAAAAGGTGTTCAAAGTCATGAAGGCCTGCCTCCCACTGCAGAGACATCTCTGATGGTTAGCTACACGGTGCTCTAGAAACATGCATGAAGATATGTGAAGGCTGCCAGCCTAGCCAGATAGAATTGTCATTTGTAAATATTAATGTAAGCCACATGCTTTTGTCTTTGTTGAATGTTGAACTTCAAAAATGTAACCATATTGCACTCTGCTGGAGGAAAGCTGATTAAGTCAAGCACTGTATAACTCTGTGATCTCAAACTCGGAATCGAGATGTCTGGATGAAGATATTCCTGCTATTGTTTTGAGACCAGCGTTAATTGCTAGAATTTGCATGTATAATGTTTTTAATTAATGTAGCTTCCTGACCAGGTGCAAGATCAAAAGAGCTGTTACACTCTGGGTTTCTGTTATCCCGAGAACCAGAGAGAAATTATGTAATCTGAAATGTGTCAGTAGTACTGTGCTATCAATTTAAGGACAGAGAGACTCGGAGCATTTTGTATTTGTCTTGAGAACATCCAACTCACCAGCACTCTGCCTGTGCTCTATATGCAAGTTTATGTTAGAACTGTGTTTTCTCTTGAATATAGCTAGGAAACAGGAAGGTTAGACTAGTTTTTTTTCTGTATTGATGTCAGAACTACTCTACTGTATTACTTTAAGCATTTCCCTGTGATCTCTGAACTCTTGACTAACACTGTGCAGTAAGAAGTATTGTCTTGTGTTTTATTTATTATTAAATATTTTTGAACCTTTCAACTGTGGCAGTTTTATGTAGAGATAATTTAAGCTTTAGAGTACATTGCATGTATAGAATGATACTGTCCAAGCCACCCCAAATGATCCTTGCTGTTCAGTCACACTTACCAGTTGGATAATAATATTACACAGTAATAATTGGACACCCTTTGATAAGGCACTTATTAGTAGCTAATATTAGTGGTTGGTGGCAGTGATTACTATCTTATAGCCTGGACAGAAGGGGCATAGGTGGAGAACCTGTGCCAGCCTTCCCTAGGAGTGTCTGTGTGTTTATATATAACTCATATCCCAAAGTGTGTGTGTATTAGCTACTTGAGTAGGGACACGAAGCACTGGTTGGACAGAGAGGGTGCTGGAGGTTTTAGCTTGAGCACTAGGCTGACATCTGAACACTATAGCTGTACCAGTGGGGAGTCTTATTGGGGAAATGGAGAGAAAGGGAGAAACCAGCCCCAGACTGACTGACCTCTGTGTGCTCGTAAGGGAAATTGTACTTTACTTTGTGTGTATTTACTATCCTTCCCAATGTGGATGCCCCTCACTGGTGTTAGTGGTGAGGATTGAGGCTCCTTGATTGCTGGGCCAGTGCACAGGCGTCACAACATGCAGCAAGATATTGGCCATATGTGCTATGTTGTATAACGTGCAGATATGTGGACAGACACATTAGGGAACTGCCATCAAAGGAAAGGATTTGCTGAAGCCAGATGTGAAGGAAGGGCCTGGTAAGGAGTCTGTAGAGGCTCTAGCAGTAGCAGGAATGAAGGTTGTGGTGCTACGGGATCGTGACTGTACTTTAAATATCCCCCATGTTTGCGGGTGGTTCCACAGGTGGATATGCCCTTACATACGTGTCATATAGTGTAAAATGTCAGAACTATAACTCTCCAGTGTTGAACACTGTGACAGCATCCCTACAGACACTTCAGGGCTTCAGATGGCAGAGTCTGCACAATGTATTTGGGGTTATATTCTTTGCATGCTGTGCTATTGTACAGATAACGCAAACTGGAATCTGGGATTGTCAATATGCAGCAATGCTAAATGGGGGTGTTCCTCTTTGCCTTTATGGATGATTCAGTGTAGGAGTTCTCCACCATGGATAACAGCCAGCCTGATCCCTGTTAAGCCTAGCAATAATGGCAGCCAAAGCAAGGCACAGTCAGCTGCCACAGTGCCATACTCGCACATAGGTACCATGATGGACACATTATCCCAGCTTCCACTGATGCAGCTCCAGTGCTTGTGCAACCTACCTTTTGGACCCAGGAGAGACCATTGTCGGACAGTAACTGGCTGATGCACCATACTAGAGCAGGTTTGTCCCTTACCCCATAGACAACAGTAAGTGTTCATGGCTTGTTGTGTGTGGACAGCAGTAGGGGCATTGTGCTGTAGGTGATAGCACCTTGCTTCCCACCTCATGCCCACAGTGTCTCTTTGTTCACTCTTCAACAGATATGTATGGCACTCACATAGACAGAGGCCAAAGCCACCATAATGCTGATTATTGTAGTGCATGGGCTACAATATAACATTAGTGAGGACCTTGCCTGTCTCAGTAGCATCCCAGCAAAGCCATACAGGACATAGAAAAGCTTTGTGCAAGCTGCTCAGAATGTTAAAGGAAATCAGCCATCTCAGAATTTATTAGCCTTTCAAAAGCTTTGCCTATTGTGGAAGTCTCATTTAAAAGAATATCAACGGACACTAAGTCCACTTATAAAATCAAGTAAGAACCATGGACATATCACAGATTTTCCTAAGGCATTAAATAAATCTAGGAGGAGTTAATGCCAAATCTACTGCAAGAGAACTAGTAAAACTCTTTCCTACAGTAGATAGCCCCTGATAAATTCTTACTGACTAATGCATCTCATTCATATCTAAAGTAATGTATGGACTTTGTCATGTTTTTAAAGTGAAACAGTTAAAAGCATCTGTATACCATCTCAGACAGATGGGCTAATTGAGTGGTTTAACAAAACTGTCCGTTACATTTCCATATCCTTTCTTTACTGCAAGGGAAATAAAAAGACCCTCAAGTGGATTCACACCATCTGAATTGCTAAACAGCAAACATCCCTAAGACTTGCTAGACAAAGAAAAATGGGAGGACAGTACCTGCCCCTGTAAGTGTATCACACCATTTTAGAGATGTATACGAAAGGTTAAGAAATACAATGCCTACAATAAAAGAATATATGGGAAGCGCAGAAGAGATTAGGCTCATTTCAGAGAATTCATTTGAGGAAAGAATGCACTTGTGTATTGTACGGACTGCTGAAAACAAGTTCCTTGCAAAACAAAGATCTTTTCAAATTGTATTAAAAGCAAAGTGAATTATAGGTTAAGACGAATGTGAAAAAGAAACCAGCACAGATGTACTGCATAAATGTTTTGAAGCCTTAAAGAGATGTAAATTTGGCATCCCAGGCCAAGGACAACTGCAAGGCATTCATTAGCTATGTCCGTAACCTCAAAGGCAATACACAATTGTGTGCAGAACTCATGGTTAATGAAGCCACCTACACTGAGGCAGAAGATATAGCAATCATACTGGTCGACAAATTCAGCTCCAACTTTACCCCCTCCCTCCCACTTAACCTTCTCTCAAGAAATACCATCAAATATAACTCCCCCTGCTATCACTAGTGAACAAATCATTAATGCTCTCTCTGAGGCCAAGAGCACTGCATCAATGGGCACAGACAATGTCCCAGGATGCCTTCTAAATAGCATGAAACATGACCTATCAGGCCCTCTGGAATTGCTATTTAACTGTAGCTTCCAAACAGGTTTTGCACCTCATGAATGGAGAACAGCAACAGTCATCCCTCTGCACAATTATGGGCCATCTATAGACACTGGAAACTACAGAGCCATAAGTCTCATATGAAAAGACAAGGAAAGAATTATCTTAGAAATTATCAATAATGGCATAGGAAACCTCCAGACACTGGACTCAACCCAATTTGGTTTCATTAAGAACAGGACTTCTTTAAGAAGGTCACCAAAGCAATGTATGAGGGCAAATGGTTCACACTGCCTACCTTGACCTGGCCAAGGCATCTGACAGAACACCCCACTTAAGCATTGTTGACAAACTCAGGAGGTTAGGTATAAACCCTTATGTCACCTGGTGGATAGTCAGCTAGCTCACAGACAGGATCGAGGAAGTTAGAATTAGGGAGTCCACCTTTACAAAGAGGTTGGTCACAAGTGGAGTCCCTCAGGGATCTGTCCTGGGACTGCTCCTTTTTGGCATTTACTTCTCTGAAGTCAAGGCCAATGTTAATGACTTCTGGCTGATTACATTTGCAGATGATTGGAAATTAGGAGATGTCACTGAATCTCATACTGACACAAATGCTCTCCAGGAAGGGCTGACACAGACAAATAACTGGTGTCACAGTCATGGACTAAAACTCAATGACAAGAAATGTATAACAGCATCCTTCAGGAAGTCATCCACCTCTGATAGCTATCACATTGACAACACACCCTTAAGAGTTGACCCAGTAGTCAGAGACTTGGGGACATACATAAGACAGTAATCTAGCCTTTGGCCACCATGTGTCTACAGTACTGAGGAAATCATTTCATGTTGTGCAACTTATAAACAAAGGTACGGCAACTTGGCCAAAGGAAGTCGCTGTTCCACTGTATTCCACATTCATCAGACCTATCATTGAGTACAGTGCGTCTGGTGATATGTACCTAACCAGGCATTATTCAACAACTGGAACATCCACATAGGTTCTTGACTAAAAGAATATACATTGCAAGTAACATGTACTATGCAGACTGCCTCAATCTCCATATTCAGTCTCTTACAGACTGTTGAGGGAAGATCTATGCCTGGCAAAAAATGCATTGTCAGACCCCACTCTGATGGACCTCCTGCTTGTCCACAAAACAGCCTGAGAATTACCCATTCTAAAGACTTAAACCTTGCCTGTGACATAGCTGTCTCTCCAGCAGGTTCTAGTTATGTAGCCAAGGCACTAGCCCTTCTCTGGAACAAGATAACTATCCATGTGAGGCAAAGTTCCTCCCTAAACCAGTTCAAATGTAACTTGGCCACTTGGCTATGGAACAGGAAATTCATCACTGGTTTGGCATCTGTCTCTCTAATGGACACAGGCAACCTTTAAATGGTTCAACTGCCAGGTCCCTGTTTGTAAATATGTAGGTAGTAAATGATACTACTCACCCTACACTGAAGGGTATTGCTAGATTTGCTGCAAACTTCACCATCTTATCCACATCAGCCATACGCCAAACCATTTCTGACACCAGTTCTCTGCCTAGTATCTCTAGAGATCAATTCGTATCTGCTCTCTCCACAGCCAAAAACACGGCCTCAATGGGGCCAGAAAACATCCCACGTTGCTTACTAAGCAATCTAAAACAGGACCTAGCTGGCCCACTTGCCATTCTCTTTAACCATAGACTGAGAACTGGCTCTGTTCCAGGAGAATGGAGAACAGCAGTAATCCCTTTGTATAAAGGGGGGGGGGGCATCAATCGACCCTGGGAACTACAGACCCTTAAGTCTAACCAGCCTCATCTGCAAGGGCATGGAAAGGATCATCATGGACCTTATCAACAAGGACATACGAAACCTTCAAACTCTAGACCCAACCCAGACTGGCTTCATTAAGGGTAGATTGTGCTTATTGAACCTGGTAGACTTTTTCAAGAAAGTCACCAAAGCCCTAAATGAAGGCAAGACAGTGCATGCCACCTATTTGTTCCTAGCCACAGTCTTTGACACAATCCCCCATTAGGGTATCATTGAAAAACTCTCCCAGCTAGGTGTTAACCTGTACATCACTAGATGGGTAGCTAATTGGTTCACAAACAGAATACATACTGTCAAAACTGGTGATCCCATCTATGCCAGTAGATCCATTATCAGTGACTTACTGCAAGGATCTATATTGGATCCTACCTATTTCTCGGATGTTCAGGCAAAAGTAAGCAGCCTTTGGCTTACCATGTTCACTGATGATCGTAAACTGGGTGCAATCATTGAGTCCCCCAATGATGTTAACATATTACATGAGGGGTAATACAAACAAATGACTGTAGCCAAAGTCAGTGTCAAACTAAATGCAAAAAAGTGCATTATTATCCCATTTGGTAAAGTGGAATTCCCAATTAATTACACATACTGACAGCACCAGTTCAAGCCCTGTGGTGTGAAATCTGGAAACACGGGTCAAAAGCAATCTGAACTTTGACCACCAGGTTTCCACGGTGGTAAGGGAAGCCCTCTACATTGCGCATCTTATCAGTAAAGGCATTGCATCCAGATCTAAGGATGTTATAACCCCACTTTACGTGACCCTAATTAGACCATTAATAAAGTACAATGCTCCCTTCTGCATGTATCTCACCAGAAACCTGCAGCAACTGGACAGACCACAGAGGTTTCTCACTAAGATGATTCAGGACCTCCAAACCATGACCTGTGTGGATAGACTGAAAGCCCTGCCACTGTACTCTCATAGACACTACTGAGAGGTGACTTGTGCCTGACCTATAGGACAGTCTTGGGCCCCGACCTGATGGAAATGCTGCACATCTCCAAATCAAATGGCACTAGAGTCACTCGGTCTAGGCATCTCAACCTTGCCAGTCACATTAATAGAACATGCTGGGGAGACAGGTATGTCTGCTAGAAATTACCGCAGCTATGAAATAAACTTCCAATTCACATGAATCAGAGCCCCTCAATTACCCTATTCAAGTGCAACCTAGACAAATGGATAGGTGCCCACAAATTCACCTGAGGGGTGGCACCCATGTCCCTCATGGACAGGGCTAGTCAGTACTGACCTGTAAAGTACATCCATCTAACCAGGGACAATTAGTGGAACCCGGGATTAACATGGCTAGAATTATAAAGCTCTAAGGCTGTTAGCCCAGTAACTGCCTATGAACCTACAACCTTTCCTGGAATTGATTTACCATGGTGGGATTAACAAAATTAAAACAATAGCAGAGAACAACCAATGAGCAATCGTTTGCTTAGAGACACCTTGGCCAATCTTAGCCCCAGAATAGGAAATAAACAGCTGTTAATCTTTTCTGAAGGGCTTGGTTCTGACAAGGTAGCACCAGAGTGGCCTGTGCATATGTATGCAGAATGTTCTTTTCCTTGTGTTTACATTTGAAAAAGAAATTGTGAGATTAATGGCTTGATGCAGGGTAACTTCAGAAACAATTTTTGGCATAAAATAAGATTAGTGCATAAACCCACCCTGTCCTTGTGGAAAATCAAATCAGGTTGGCCCACAATAGAAGCCTGCAGCTCAAAGACTCCTCTTTCAGATGTCAGAGCAATAAGTAAAACAGTCTTCTAAGTTACTAGCCTCAAATCAGCCTGAAAAGCAGGTTAAAAAAAGAGATGTCATTTTTTTCAAGAACAGAATTAAGACCCCAAGGAGAGGAGGAATCTGCATTTGAGGGAGTCTCAAGCGCAACACTCCTTTCATAAACTGTTTGATCATAAAAAGAGAGGAATGAAGGGTATCCATGACCAGATAAGCTGAAACTACTGCAAGATGCACCTTGATAGATGCATAAGACAAGCTGTTGTAGAGTAGCTCACACAAATTTTTAAAACCAGATGGGTAAACACCATATCTGGCCCCTCTGATATCAGTTAGATACCAGCTAGAAAACCTCCTCCACTTATAAGATTTTCTAGTTGCAGCTTTTCTTGCCTTTTTCAATACCTGCTGCATAAGTGCCTACAAGGTATCAAGATACAATCATCTAGGCTATCAGTAGCAATTGCTCTAAGTCGGGATACACCAGTCGCCCGACTCGGTGTGAGCAGATACGGAGTGGGAAGAAGCTTGGGGTAATTGCCCTTGGCCAATTCCATTAAAACGGAGAACCAGTTTTGATTGGGCTAAAAAAGGGAGACTACAATTACCTCTGATATTTTTTTTTCTGAATCTTCAGAAGTACCTAGGGTACTGGTGGAAAGAATATAAATGCATAAAGAAAAATTCACATCGAAGGGAACAAGAATGCTTCTGTCCTTGAAACATGGTTGCAAAGAATTCTAACAGAATTTTTCCAACTGTCTACTTTGAAAAGAGGCAAAATGAACTAACTGAAGTACATCTGGATCAAAGCCAAGGAGACCTCTGTCCTGAGTTTCTAATCCTGAGGGTCTGTCCCAGGTCTGCTTAGTCTGTCTGCCACTAGATTTTGCTTTGATGGGACGTATAAGGCCTGAAGTGTCCATGAATGCTGTAAGGCTAGCTTCCAGGACACCATTTCTGACTGGCAAAGATGGTATGACCTTATATCACCTTGTAGTTTAGGTACCGCATGACTGTTATAATGTCTGTGACCAATAAAAAGGGATGAGGAGACCATAAGTAGTAAACGACTTCAGATCTAAAATCACTACCAACATTTCTTTGACATTTATGTGCTTTGTAGAATACAAAGGACCCCATTCCCCTTGCATTAGAACTACCATGGATACTGTTTCCCGCACAAAGTCTGGCAAGTTCTTCTGGACTGAATGAATAGCAGGTCTGGAGGGAGAACAGTAGGTCTGAATTGAGACACATCTCAGCCTTCCAAAATGGTAACACGCATTTCACAAAATCTAGCACTATCACCTGGAACTCTAAAGGCAAGCAGGCTGCTGGGTCCAGAAATTTAAGTATCATGGAATCTTTTTCATACGGAGTCTTGCCAGTGGTATCATGTGGATCACTGGTGCAACAAGGCTTAGAATTTTGAGTAACTCTTGTGGAGGCAGCTTCTTAAAGAGAGAAATCCCTGAAAAACACACTGAGCAGTCGGGACTTTTTCTTCTGGAAGAAAGGCCATACTTTTTTCTGTGTCCATCATACACCCCAGGAAAATAATTTTTTGTGAGGGCCTAAGACAGGACTTTTGTAGGTTCAACTTGAAGTTGGGTGTAACTGGAATGTGATACGCATCCTGCAGATATAACGTCACCATGAAACAATGGTCTGGAAGAAGAGGTAGGACCATCTG
The DNA here is from genome assembly GCF_019279795.1 of Protopterus annectens. NCBI lineage: Eukaryota > Metazoa > Chordata > Ceratodontiformes > Protopteridae > Protopterus > Protopterus annectens. The sequence goes on from NC_056732.1 coordinate 847,110,416, forward strand.
CAGGGGTAAGCATTTTGAATAAGATTACTTTCAGAAAGGCATTTAGGTATAACAGACTTAACAATGGTCTCCATGACACTGCTTTTGATGGATACCAAACAGGTTCTTGTGTAACATTCTATTCCTTTTTGTAGTGCAGGAACTAGTTATATAACTCCTGCTTGCAACACAAGGACAAGTACTGTTGAGAACATATGTGTCTGGTCTAACAGATTTTCCTGAAGGAAAGAGAAATTTTTGTCCACTGCTAAGAATATCTTCAGTGAATTATTCACAGCTCCCACTTGAAACTATTTGTGGATAGGGTGCTTGGTTGAGTGAAAGTCTGGGGGAAGAGGAAAGGGGATGAGGGACAGGATGCCCTGAGTCTTGGTATGGCCATTGTTTAGCAAGGAAATTATCTTTTTTGGGAAAATAATCTTTCTTTCTTTCTTTCATTCACTCATTTATGGATGGATGTATTATCCTCACCATATCCTCTTGATACCCTGACTCTTGCTAAGCTGGGATTTGTGTTTGTTCTGCCTTTGATGTTGGATGCTTTGCTAGGGGAGAATCTAGGAATAGGAAACATTCTAGATACCCCATGCATCACTTTATCTCTATCATTTCACTGTTTGAGAATCCGGGTTGCAGCAATACCACACACAAATTCAGACCTTAAAGGAGCATTCACAATTTCCTTACCTTATTTTTAATTGCTCAGAAAAAATTTGGTTATGTCAGCATGCCTCCTCAATACAAGAGAAGCAGCTGAATTTGCAGAAATGGTGTACCTTCCAACACACTCCTGAAAACATGTTTGAAACCTGAATCATATTAGAAAATCTCACTCCTGTCGCACTTCCGTTCCTTAGGTGAAGACCCAACAAAGTCATCTAACTGTAAGCACACTGGAAAATAATTTTCCGCTTGAAGACCTAATAATTTAAACTTCTAAAGACTAAATTACTAGACTGAGCTAACTATTTTCTCTGAGATTTTAACCACTTGCCAGTGTTATCCGGCGGTGTAGGGTTAGAAGAAAAGGCTCTTGTTAGAGTTGGCAGCTAGAGAAACCACAGCTAGGTCAGCTGACAGTGGTGGAAAGAGAGATGCAAGATGAGACTACACATTGTACTCCAGCAAAGCCTTTTTAAAACTGGTTCACTAGACTAAGGGTTTTACATGCAGTTTTATAGGCATCTTCTAAGGCCAGTAACACAGGAGGGAGAGCAAAAACATTCGGAAAGTCATCTTCAATAAGATCATAAACTTTGCCAATTTCTGGCATAGCTCAAGATTGCTTCCAGTCAAATACGTCTATAAACGTAGTGAGCATCTGTAGAAAGGTGAACACTTGCTTAGGCTTTTGAACTTGTTCACCTATCGAATAATCAGACTGGACAGACTCCGTGTTCACTACTGTCTGCATCAGAGCTCCCATTAAAATCTGCAGCATTATACTGATATCTAGAGAATGTAGCCCGATAGTCATTTTGAAGAGGAGCCTACTCTCTAGGATTAGCTGTTTGCTAAGGAAATTACATCAGCTCTACACATGGCAATAACCTAATGGTATGCCATATGGTGAAGTCTCTGTTTCTTCTCACCGTGAACTGCACTAGAGGACAAAATATCTGAAGGCAGAGTATTATGCTTGGCAAGGGGTCTCTTACTCCAGACTTCTCCTGCATCTAAAGGGCTTGGCTCTCCCGTACCTGGACTAAGTACTAAAACAGCGCCAAAGAATGCATCTGAACCCCTACCCCTGTACCACAGATTGCTGACTGCTCAAACCAGAAGTTGGCAGGGGAAAAAGGTAACTGGTCTGTGGGTTGGGTTAAGGCAACAACATATTCACAAACCATAGAATGAAGCATGTTTTTGCTGATTTTTTCTTTTTAGGTGGAACTGGACTTGATGGGCGGTGGTAGTGGTGGTGGTGGGGGGCAGCTCTATCAAGGTCCATCAAGTCAGGGGTAAAAACGTAATATACTGACACTATTAAGGGCAGCAATAACAAAATATAAACTATGTCCCCACACAGCAAATAGGGCAAAATTGCATAATATACAGCATAAACAGTTTAAATTGTGCTAAACCTTGTTCTACAATCCACAGAGTGAAGTAAATAGCATACACAGT
>NC_056732.1:847117542-847165042 GCF_019279795.1 Protopterus annectens
ACATGTTTTGGGGCCACTCAATCACTCCAAAACTGTAAGTTAGGCCAGGAAGAGCAAACTGGTTTACAGCTTGGATTTTTTTCCTAGATGTCAACTCTGTTTTCAAAATTCAAGTCTTAAGTATTACTTACTAAGCTTTATTCACATTTGTTCAGGTTTTATTTTTGATCCTTCATCAATTCCGAAAAATGTATACACTCCCTCTTGCTCTTACACATGCGTGCGCGCACACACACACACACACACACACACATACACACACACACACACACGCATGTGTATATTTTCATTTCATGCTGCCTATAAAGTCAAAGATAATAAACATTTTTGCATGTGTTTTATTTCATTAGTAAAACTTAAATTTTTACCCAGCATCACCCATAACTACCACTGGAGGTGATCAGCAAGTTTGGAATACATCAATACATGGAATTAATATTGCATTTGCTGACACAGCCTTCTTGATCAACATCAGTATCTCCCTTAACTGCAGATGCAGTCTGGTAAGGTATTAAGAAGTCCTACTTGATCATCAATAACAACATGGTGCAGTCTTCCCAATTCTGTAGGCACGATATTTGCATACATATATGCTAACTGCATTTGTTATCAATATGGCACTATGTGAATCAAAATAAAGAAAGAAAGCACTAAAATTGATTTCTGAACTCTCTGGCACGTTTTTTTTGTGTGAAACATGTTTCTTGTTGTTTATCAGGTTTAGTTCATTCTACACTGTGTTTGCTTTCGGTTTGAGTGGCTTCTTGACAGTTTGGCCAGAGAATTTTCATCGGAAGATGTAAATTTGGACTTATCGACTCATTTGTTTCCTGCGGAATTAATTAACCGAATGCAAGTGTTGTTGTCGTCTGTTTCCACAGTGTGGATTGCTTGGACAAATTAAGAAAAATAGCCATCCCATGAGTAATGACCTGTTCCATGAGAGTAATAAACTCAACAACAGCCCTTTTAACAGTGGAATTAGACATTGGTTTGGATTTAATAGAGGAACGTACACAAACTGCGTTCTGTTCAGGTATGAACACTTCCCTTAACAAATTAATAAGAACTGAAACAAACCCCTTCAGTCAAGTTAGTGATGAAGATGAGACAATTTTCGGTTCTGTACATTTCAATGGCGATGTTAATTCTGTTGGCCATTGCAGGAGAGCATTTTCTGACTTAGAAAATAAAATATTCAAGTTAAAGTTATTGCAATACTAAGTGTTTTACTTGCAGCAGTATATTAAAGCTGAGCAAGTTCCGTTCGGTTTAAGGTCTTTTAAATTTCTGAACGGTGTGAGCGAAAATGATAATCTTTACAGCAATTTAGTACAGCTATTTAATAAACACCAGCGTGAAAATGACAATGTAATTAGTAGATAACTGTGTAAAAATTCAGAGTTTAGAATTAGAAGTCATACTTTAGGATGAAGAAATCAAAAGAAATATGCTTTTTTTCAAACTGTAGTGTATTTTACAATGGGATGGCAGCCAAAATAAGCAGGCACGTCTGAACAGTCATCAATAAGGCATGTAAAAAGCTTCAGAAGGATTCTGAAGCTTATAGATTAGGTTTGGCCTATCTGTTGAAGGCTAAATTATTACAGCAATCTGTAGGTACTAACAACGGATGTGAGCATAGTAACGCAAGTGATACTGTTATGGGAAATGGTAACCTTTCTAAAATGGGCAGAGTTTCAAATTATACTTATGTTCAAGTAGTCCCTTTCATTTTTAACAATCCTTCAGGCAAAAGGATTCAACACAGAGATCAGAAAGCAGAGATCGAGGAAGAGGGACAGGAAAAGGAAAAAAAGACATTAAAAGAATTCAGACATCATTAATCTAAGTTACTTTGTGTTAAATGAAAATCATTCATCAGTTTTACCTAAAGGGTCTTCTTTTAATCCTACTCATACTGCCAATGTAACTGAAGTGTTAGTAGACTTGAAACTGTATGTCCGGAAATTAAATCTACAATATTTGTTACATGACATTCCACATTTTAATAGTAACCAAAAAGAGTTGAAACAAAAAAGCACATATAATCCAGTGCTTCATAGCACTTTACAAGTGTTTCAAGATGTATGTGAAAAAGATTTTCATCCGAATTTGAATGGCAAGTCTAAACTGTTTAATTTAAGTTATAATGAAAGGCTAGTATTACAACAGTTATCACAAAACAGTAAAATCAGAATCATGAAAGCTGACAAAGGTAATGGTGTGGTAATTATGAATTCAGTAGATTACATCTTGGCAATGTTGAACCTTTTAAAAACTGTTATGAAGTAACAAAAAAAAAAAAAAGTAGTTATATGTCTTACTATAACGTTCCATCTGTGTTGTTGATCTTCTTTCATTCATCACTGATGAGTTTGATTCAAAGCCCTCAGAACCAAGTTGGCCTAATACCAACCCTGCGGCAGCTATGCTTTTACCCATAGTGCCCTTCTCCCTGTTACCTCAGATCGAGTTTGCCCAATATTAGTAAAGTAGGGACCATTTCTGCGCAAATGCCCTAACTCAACAGTGGCACCCAAAGTATCCCCCAGGAGACTTCGGAGGCGGAAGGAGGGTGGGAAGTGATGAATGAAAGATTATCAACACCACAGATGGAACGTTATGGTAAGACATAACTTCTTTATCTGATGTTGTTAGTCTTCTTTCCATTCATCACTGATGGGACAGAATCCCCAGCTAACTTGTGCTCCTTGGGCGGCCCTTATGGAAGAACATACCTGAGCACCACTGAGCCAAAGGTAGCTCTCCCTCTGGAGACCACATCCAATTTGTAATGATTAATAAAAGTTTGGGGGTTGGCCCATGTGGCAGCTGCACAAATATCATCCATAGAGGCTCTCGAATGGAAGGCTACAGAAGTTGCCACAGATTTGGTAGAGTGGGGTTTAACATTCTGTGGTATAGTTTTTTTTGCAAGCGAATAGATGTAGCATATGCAGTCCCTTAGCCATTTAGATAAAGTGACCTTGGAGACTTTCCCATTCTAGGTCCAGAGAAGGAAATGAAAAGTTGATCAGTTTTACGTATTGCTTTGGTTCTGTCTAAATAAAACCTCAGTTGTTTATGTACATCCAAAGAGTGAAGACAGTATTCCCCTTTATTAGTAAAATTTAGGACAAATACTGGAAAGTCAAGGGTCTGATTGATGGATAAATATGAAATAACTTTGGGGAGAAAAGATGGGTTTGCCCGGAATGATACTCTGTCCTTGTGGAAGATTAAATAGAGCCTTTTAATGCATAATGCCTGAAGCTCTGAAATTTCGTCTGGCTGACATGATGGCTACCAGGAAAAGGGACTTCCAAGAGAAAAAAATTGAGGTCACACGTTGCTGCAGGTTCAAAAGGAGGTTGAGTTAAAGACTGAAGAACTAACATGAGATTCCAAGGCTCTATAGGTTGTCAGATTGGAGGCCTAATGTGAGAGATCCCTTTAAGGAAGATTTTGCATAATCGAAGAGAAATGGGGGGAGAATTATTCAACCAGTCATGAAAGTTAGAAACAGCCGCAAGGTGTACTCATATGGTAGAAGCTGCAGCTCCATCTTCAAATAATTTTGACAGATATTGTAAGACTGCTGTAACTGGAGCTGAGTATGGGTCTTGCCTTCTTATCTTAGACAAAATAGAGAATCTAAATATAGTCTTCTGGTGGATGGTTTGTGTGAGGCCAGGATAATGTCACATACAGGTGAGGGAAGATTATCCTGCCTGGTGATTAACGGAACTGGAGAAACCAAGCTGTCAGCTTGAGACTGGATAGGTTCGGGTGACAACCCTTGGGGGTGAGATATCCGGTCTAGAAAAGGGTCCACAATCCATGGTCAACACAACAGATGAGGCCAAAGGAAGGAGAACCAAACTTGTCAAGGCCAAAATGGGGCTATGAGGATCACTTTGCATTTCAACCGAATAGCTTTCTTTATGAATTGGGGAATCAGAGGGATGGGATATAGCATTCCTGTGGGGCAATCGTGAATTACAGCATCCCTCAGGGACTCCCCCTATGGGGGAAATAGGGCAAAATTGTTGCTGCATTTGTTTTTTGATGGGGAGGCGAATAGGTCGCAGCAAGGCTGGCCCCAATAGCTGAAAATTGTTGCCGCTATATTGGGATTGAGGGACCACTCATGAGGCAGGAGAATACATCTGCTCAACTAGTCTGCAATCACGTTGGAAATCCCGGGGACATGCATTGCTATCAGAAAGCGGTTGGAAGCTATCACCCACTGCCAAATTCTCATGGCCTCTCGACATAGGGGATAGGACTTGGTTCTTCCTTGCTTGTTGATATACCAGACTACTGACATGTTGTCTGATTTGCGATCATTCCAGAAGGAAGAACCGATTGGAATGCTTGCAATGCTAACAGCACTGCTCTCACTTCTAGAACGCTGATATGCAGGTTGGCCTCCATAGTGGACCATGTGCCTTGGACTGTCATTCCCTGGAAATGGCCTCCCCATCCTATCAGGGAAGCATCCATGGTCACAATGGCCTTGGGTTGGGGAGGATGGAAAGGGTGGCTCCAAAATTCTGTCACTGGCCTCGGCCACTAAAGAAGGTCCTGAATTTGAAAGCATAGAGGGTGGTAATTTGGAAACTATTGAGATAGCAGAAGCCATTGAAGTATTCACATATGTAGTTTTGCAAGAGGCACTATCGGTATGGAAGCTGCCATGCATCCTAAAACCTGAAGAACCTCCCATGCTGAGGTTTTTTTTGACAGAGTATCACCTGGAGCTGGAGCCTCAATCTCTGAAGTCTGTGAACTGGGAGAGACACCAAACAAGAATGGGTGTTGAAGACTGCTCCAATGAACTCTATATTCTGAGTCAGAGCACGGTTGGATTTCTCCCAGTTTATTGTTATTCCCAAAGGTCTCGCCAGAGAAAGAGTGTACTGCAGGGCTGCTAGCAGAAGATGCTTGATGGGGGCGGTAAGGAGCCAATCATCCAAATACGGAAACACCCGGAATCCATGCAGCCTCAAGTGAGCTGTGACCACTGCCATGAACTTTGTGAACACTCTGAGGGCTGCAGACAGTCCAAACGGCAGGGCACGAAATTGGTAGTGATTGGCTCCTAGCCGGAAGCGAAGTAGACTCCCGGAGTGTTTGTCCATTTTGATGTGGTAATACACATCCCAGAGATCTATCAAGCACACCATCCAATCGCCTTCCCTTAGAAAAGGGAGAATGGACTGAACCGTGACCATCCAGAATTTCGTTTGGGCAACAGACTTGTTCAAATTGCTGAGATCCAGAATTCATCCCCAGTCCTGTCTTTTTTGGCACCAAAAAGAATCTCAAGTAAAATCTGGATCCACATTGGTCTGGTGGGACTATCTGGATGACTATTTTTTGACACAGCTTGTTTATTTCTGCAGCTGCTTCTTCCCTTTGACTGGGTGGAATGTCAGGAAGTTTTGGTTAAGGGATGAGGGGAATGGTGTAGCCACTGGTGTAGCCACTGGTTATGATCTTCTGCACCCAATGGTCAGAGGTTATTGAATGCCAGGCAGCGTGGTGCAGAGAGAAACATCCCATGACTGCTTCCAGAGGAAAGCAATCGGGCAGCTCTTCAGGAGCGCTGGTAAGGCTGCCCAGAGAAAGAATCCCTGGGTCCCTGATTAAGCGGACCCCCTCTGCCTCAGTAGAGGCGTCTTCCAGAATTGTTACCCCCTCTGCCCCTAGGGGTATCATTGCAACGTGTGGCACAGAAAGGACCCCGAGATTTTTTGTGTCACATTTTTCTCTGCTCTAGTTCCTGGGAAAGGAATGTTGAGGATTGGAAAAACGTAGACCTACGGCAGACAGGGTCTTACCATCCTGCTCTCACCTAGCCAGGGTGTCTTTCACCTTGAGGCCAAAAAGGGAAGATGCTTCAATTGGAGAGTTTAGGAAAGAAGACTTGAAAGGGTCCGCAAAGTCACAGAGGCACATCCAGGCATGGCATCTCATAACTATGCCTGAACCCGCTGCTCTAGCCACCCCTTTGGTTGCATGTGAGAGTAACCTCATGGACGAATTAGAGATCAATTCCAGGGTTGTGAGCTGCAAGGCAACTTTGTCTCTTACCTCGTCAGACACCTGTCCTGCGAAGTTTGGAAACCAAGTCTCTTTGTAGCCTCATAAAATGTGCCAAGTAATTCAGACACTGTAAGGCAAAACTCACTGAAGCAAAAACTCGCTTCCCCTAATCTGTCCACAGCCCAGGACTCTCTATTGGGCAGATGAATAGTATGACTCTCTTTGGCGAGATCCTTTTTCGTGGCCGCTGCCGCCATCACCATAGCATCAACTGGTAAACCTCTTGACCAATGTGGGTTTTCCTCGGGGGGGGGGGTAGTATCATGTCAGATTTCAGAGGGACCGACTCAACAGAATCAGGGTTCTTCCAGGCACGCTGCACCACTAGTTGTACTAGGTCGTCTGCAGGCGGGGTCACCCAAAAGGTAGACGGCCGGGCACAGAAAGTCTACAGAAACACGGACTCCTTGTTAGAAGGGTTAGTGGGCTTTCAATCACCCCAATTTTTCAACATCTCAAGGATGTCCCCAAAGGTGACATCATCAGGGGGTGACCGTGGGGACCCTTCACCATCATGGAAATCCGTATCCTCTGTCAGAGACTCTTCAGAGAAGTCTGTATGCTTCCTCTTGCACAATCTCTTCCATGGGGGCTCCTCAGCAGGGGGCCTCTTGAGGAGGATTCAGAAGAGGGGGCACCCTGTAATGGGGTATCCTGCGACTTTCCTGACCGGTGTCCTGGGGTGGTGGCTTGTGTCAGCTGTAGCTCAGGGGAAAAAGAGGTCTGGGGTTCCATCAGTGGAATGCTTCCAGAAGCAAGTGCCCTCTCCATAGCTCGAAAGCAGGTCCCTTCAAAGAGGGATGGGAGCCTGGAACTGAGAAAGACAACCTCGGAACTGGGGTCACACCTTGCTCCATCGTACCCGCTCCTGAGGGGGCAGCCTCAAGCAGGATCGGTGCAGACAAAACTCCCGGCACCCTGGATGGAACCGTACACACACTCGGAACTGTACCCAGAGCCAAAGAGCTTGCAACGCAATCACAGAGCTGAGGAAGGCTTGGTTCAGAAGGGACCGAAGGCCAAAGGGACAGACCTGGAGCCCAAGTGAGGTCCACTACAGGCACCGAGATGGGGGGGGGGTCCGAATATTACACCAAAGCTGAAGACTTTGGAACCGGCATGGTCAAAGGAGGACAGTAGGCTGGAGTCCGTGGAGAAACCAACCCAGGTCCTGTAGGTGGATGGGTCCTAGACGGAGTTGGTATCCCCTTGGCTGTCAACAGTTAATCCACAAGATGCACCATGTCAAACTCGGATAGGCTCCTGGTGGATCTAGTGGATACTCCTGACAGGGAGTCAGGTCATCCTAGGAACAGACTATATACTTCCTCTAGAAATGGATCGGTTGTTGGAGAGTATCAGGTGTGTGATGTGGAATCTGTCGGCACTGAGGTCTCAAGTTTGGAGACATGAAGAAGTGGCATCAAAATTGTCGTTATCGGAACCATGAAAGGACTCGGTGCTGGAAGGGCACTCGGAGCCGACACAGAAGGTTCAGTAGTAAATGTAATTGCAGAGGTAGGCATCAAAGGTGTGCCCTGTGCCGAAGCGACACTCGGTGCTGAAGCTGTAGTAACCTTTGGAAAATCAGTAGTCAGTGCTGTAGACATTATTGGAGGCAAACCGGACGTCGATATAGGAACAGTCATAGTCGGAGCGGAAGAGGTCAGTGTCGATTAGGCGGACTTATGCTCAGAGGACAATTTTGGTACTTTAGACTTTACAGACTTGCCCTGGTCACCCGAGGGTGAAGAGGGGACACAGTGGGACTTTTTCTTATCTTCAGTTGGAAGGATGAAACCTCCATCACAGAAAGGGCCCCTGAAAAGGGCGACTTAAGGAGGCACTTCAGAATCAGTTTGTTTTTGTGCTCATTCAAGGTGCACTGACTAAAACTTTGGCAAATCACACAAGGGAGTTGCACCAAAAGATGGGGCACCCCAAGACAATAAACACGGTCATCAAGGGAATCACTGTTTGGCAGGTTTTTCTTACAAGAAGCACAATGTTAAACCCAGACGTGCCTTTTTTTATCAGACATCATGAGCAAAAATACACACAAGTAGTCAGCTAGAAAACTCCAGTACAGAGTTCTACTATATTTATATCTAAATATATATGAGATAGGTGGAAAAGGAAGAAGAGGAAATACCAATGATGGTATTTAAGAAATAGCACAAGGGTAGGGAGAAAGGGCGTACCACCAATGGTACTGAAAATTACCAAAAAGGTAGAAAAATCAGGGTAAAAAGGGTCTATAGATGCTTCAAAGTTAAAGAAATATCAAAAATACCAAGAAGGGATAAAAGATGGACACAATATCCAGAAAAAAATATCAAAAGTTTACACTTAGCTGAGAGCGTGGCTTGGATGTGGCTTTACAGCTATGAGGCAAACAAAATCTGTGGTAACAAGGAGAAGGGCACTATGGGTAAAAGCTTAGCTTGAGAGTTCTTTTGGCTGGCGTGAGCTTGGTATTAGGCTGACTTGGTTCCGAGGGCTCAGAACCGAACCAGTCAGTGATGAATGGAAAGAAGATTAACATCAGATCTATGATTAGTAAAAAGTTTTCTAAAACTGACATGTCATTGTTTGAGATTTTGTGTCAAGGTTACATCGACTATGAATTGTACAATTTTTAAATGTGGATCATCCAAAATATGGCTAGATTGCTCGGGATACCAAAGATCCATAAAAATAAAGAAAAAGCACCTTTTAGGCCAGTAGTAGTAAACGATTTTTATAAAATAAAGAGTCAATCTTAGTTTATCTGGAATATATTTTAAATTCTATAGTCCAAGAATCAAAATTTTATTTAAGAGACTCCTGGCACTTACTTGAGTTATTCTGCACAGTATTTTTTTCAAGAAAATGCAGGTGGTTAGATAACCGTACATGTGGCTTCTTGTCCACAAGCATACAGCAAGAACAAGGGATAGAGTTTTGTCAGGAAATATCTTACTAAATTCACTAATTTTGACAACAGTTTTATTACTACAATTTTTTTTTTGTCAGCATTAGAAGTTTTTTTTTTTTTTTTATCTTTCCACAACATTTTTCAGACAGAAAAAAGTAGCAGCAATGGGGGCATGAACAGCACCTGTCTTCATTAATTTAGTGATGACATGGTAGGAACAAGAATTTTTCAGCACTCATTGTCCATTTGAGATAATAGTTTTTTATACATTTTTACTGATGATCTTGTCATTTATTGGAGTGGAACTAGCAATGAACTTAGCAATTTTTGAGATGTACTCTGCGGTGGTGGTGCTGCGGTAGCGTTGTCACCTCACAGTAAGATGTTGTCCTGTTAGATTCTCAGCTAAAGCGTCTTCTGTGTGGAGACATGCGTGAATGGGCGTACCTTCGTTGAAGGTTGTACGTCAGGGCTGGCAACTCGGTACGTAAAAATCTACTGCCAATCATTAGTGGACCGGAGTTCCACTGTGGCAACCCCTAACTGGGAAAAGCCGAAAGATACAACAACAACTAATGATGCCAACTTCTTGCATTTCACATTAGGATGTAGGGGCAAGGCAATCAGTTTTTTTACATTTGACCACTGAATTAGATTAATTTGATAAGAAATTTTCAACAGACTTTGTGAATAATTATTTGCACAGGAAAAGTCAACATCCATTATACATGAAAAAAGGACAATTCATTAGAGTGGGCAGGTTAACTAGCAATGACAACACTTTTTGTGGCAGATGTGGAATATCTGAATGAGTTACTTTTGGATAGAGGGTATGAACATGATTTTTTGTCCAAAATCATACAACAAACAACTGTTAGGAGACAATATAAAGCTATGTCAATTACAAATGGTACTGGAAATGAGTTGCTGGAGGTAAAAAAGATGGTATTAAGTATCAAGTCAAATAGTCAAATGTATGGCAGTGCGTTCCCATTGCCTATTACTTTGGATATGTACATCATCAAGAAAACACTAAAAGACAATTTGGAAAATTATTCTGGGCATCTGACAAAAAACAGGACTTATTGAAGTTATTAACATGAAATGTTTTTTATTAGCTCAGGGATTATACGTTAATACGTATTTAAAGGTAATTTATCTCTTTTTTTACTTTTTATCAATAACCAGTGTTTTAATATTGTATACAAAATCTTAATGTTTATGTAAGCAGGGACCTTTAATGTTTAAAGTAAGACTAAGTGTTTTTCATCCGATGTTAGGAGTCATGTGATAAGTTTTTTTTTATTTAAAATGTGTTATACAAGGGAGCACTGTTTCTGAGGAAGTTCTAAATTAAAATAAAGAACAAAAGTGCTACAACTGATGCTCTGGACTCTCTGGCAAGTTTTTTTTTGTGTGGAATGTGCTTTTTGTTGTTTATCAAGTTTAGTTCGTTCTACACCACTTTTGTTTAGGTTTGAATGGCACTATAGAACTGCACCTTGTCTTCCACACTGTTGCTGTTGTGTTCAAAAAATGGTTAACTGAACAAAGCTGATTTATTACAATGGGTGCATCAAATTCTATGAAACACATTATTGTGCAATGCTAATGACGTTTATAATGTGTAATAATTACTGATAACATTACTTTTCTGCCAGCTGTTCAGCTTTTTAAATTGTAAGCTGCCTAGCATGAATTATGAGTCCAAAGAAATGAGGGTCAGTACTGGTGTTTGGACAACAAACAAATATTTCAAGCTGTGCTCCTGATGATGCTTTGCATTGCCAATCAAAACTTTGAATACTACTCTCTAGTGTAAATACCTCCAATATATAAATAATTATACAAAACAGTGACTATTAAACAATCAAACTTCAATTTAACTAATAAGAAAGCAGCACAGCAGAAGATGGTAAGCTGACATGGAAGATGGCAGTCACCAGGTTGACTGCATGTTTCAAAAACTTAGCCTTCCCTTACCCTTCATACATAAAAAAAAAAAAAAAAAAAAAAAAAAGGAAAAAAAGCAATTTTCAAGAAAACAAAATACCTTTGTACTGTGTAGCAGTCGCGTAGCTCCAATGTCTTTAGTGAATTCTTGCATGTCAAAGTCAATCTTTGTATACAACTTCTTTTCCTCTTCTGAAAGTGGTGCCACAGAATCATAGATTCCTTTGACAAGGATTTTTCCTTTGTAATCCACTAAGCTGTCTAAGAGACAAAACATGCAAGAAGGGAATGTCATAAAGGACATAATATAGAAAGTAAAACTTTTACTGTGTGTTTTATGCCATGGGATCACACTACCAGTCAAGTGCAAGCCCACGAGGTTTCAGGCCAAGTGTTTAACGCAGCTTAGAAATAACTATCATCATAAACTGTGCAACTAAAGAGGGTTTCTAAAAAATTATTTTTCAGCTCAACTATAGAATCATACACCTTATTTAATACATATTTATTTACTGAATTTGTTTACTGGGATGGTGTGACTAGGTAGACAAGGTATCATTTTTTTCAGCAGAGACCTGGGGAGAAAAACCTCTTAATAAAATGGGTAAATAGCAAAACTATAGCTACTTTAGACAATAAGCATAAATACATTTTAGGTCAATTTAGTCACAGTTCGATAAAGATTTTTTTATACTTGATATGGAAATAGTACACAGTAAAATAAAAATCTATAGTGTTACATATGAAGACAAGAAAATGAAAACAGATTTATGATTGACATACAATGCAGTTTGTTACAAAGCCTTACGGCAAAAACATTTAGCATAGGAGGTTCTTTGAAATACAAACAGTAAGATCAGACTTTGATTATACCAGAAGTACGAGAGCTATTTAGCAAGTAGAGATGTTATATAGAAAGTACACACACCCAGGAAAAGAAGTTGAAAGAGTCAGTCAGCATTTAGGTTAGGAATGTCAATAAACAGGTGTGAGATTCAAGCAGCTGTATCCAGCTATCTTCAGAATAGTTTTTCCTGGAGGATCAAAGAAATTTTTGGATGCAGAATAGGCTACTAATATAACGAAAAAGAGTGACACAGCAAGCAGAAGGGGACTCCACCTCTCATTCTTCTGACAACAAAACTCATACTGTGTCAATGGGCCTTGGATATGAATCAAAAAATGGTGCTGGAAGCAAGAGATAAAAGAAGAAAACCAGCAACATTGTGAAATGAGTGACAATGGGAAACTATAAAGCATCAATCATATTAGATTCAGGATTAGATGTACGAATTGCGACTTTGCAAGAAATGGCTGAGGTGAGCAAGACTGGAATTTTGATGACTGTGTTAAAATGCTGGGTAAAAAGTCTAGTACATATCCAAACTCTGTCATTAATGTTTAGAAAGATAATAAAAGGGAGTGAAGTTATTTAGTTTTATTTGTATAAACATTCATGATGTAAATCGCATGTTATATTGTAAAGCAGTTTGATATACAGTGCATTTTAAATGGAGATGGGTGTTTTATCAGTGACTGCTGTATACTTTAAAGAAATTAAAGAAATCACATTTTATTAATTGTAATTTATGCAGACTTCACACTTCAACAAAAAAGGAGGACTGGAAAGAAGACAGTTAAAATTATTATAATGTGGAGGATGTAAAGGTATTGTGATCATATTTTATGTAGAATTAACATAACAGCTTGTCCTCTTTGACAGGAGTGGATGTCCAGATTAATGTCATTTATTTTTAAAGCAAATAGGGCTAAAAATAAGATAAATGATGAAAAGCATGGAACTGGTGGCAGTTTCTTGCATTTACAAAGGCAATAACTATTTTTCCATTATCAAATGTTTTCAGTAAGAAACAAAGTCTACAGGTGCAAATTAATCACGAGAAGTCTGCACAGGCTGGTGCATAAGGTACAATGCAATTAACATTTAAAGGTTCAATGAAGCATAAAGCAATTGAACGAAGAACAAATGAAGTTTGAAAGTAAGGGAATTGAATGCATTTTACAAGAAGTTGCCTCCCTAGCAACAATGCAACCTGTTTAAAGGTAGCTAGTACACTTTTTTCTTAGGGCTAAAAGGTAATGTTTACTGGAGGCATTAAAGCTGTTTTTTCTCATTTGGGAGGGAACATATATAAGAAAAGAAAAGCTAGCAATCAGAGTAAGTAGAATCACAGACTAACACATTTTAGCCCAGGTACCCTTAATTTCAGTATTGCTAATGCTTACAGGTGTAGACATTGATATGGGTCAAATGCTCCTATCGGGAAGGGTAAACTTCATTTTTGAAAGTTTACATAACTTTGCATACTTGTTGCAAGTTAAAAGGGGCTGGGGATTCTGAAAATCTATTTAGCATATTTAACTGCTTTCACTGAAAAAAATAATAAAAATGCGACATGGGCTGAAATGGATATAAGAAGCAATTACATACAGAACTAGCATGTCAAACAGTGTCTGCATATAAACTAAAAGTTGGAAATTACCTTCAAAGGAACTGTCATGTATGATACTTAAGTATAAGTAACAGCTTTTTATCATAATGACTACTCTCTTATTATCATCATGGAATGTCAATGGCCTGACAGATTCATAGGTTCATAGGTTGGTACTAGGCTATCAGCCCTAGGGCCTATACAAGCCTAGCCATAACAATTCCCTGGCTATTTCTTCCCACATTATTTACTTTCCTGGACCCCTGTCTAGCAGGGCGACTGACGTGATCCCTGGGGTGAATTTCCTTTCTCCCATCCAATCATCAAGGTTCCTCTTGAAGAGGTCCAAAGAGGCACTCTGCTTGACATGTATGGGCAATCTATTCCAGAGTCTGGGGAGTCTCTGGGTCAGGAACCTATCCCTCCAGCATGTTTTGTTTATTGTGATGACAAGGTTTAGATCCCTGGAGCGTGTAGCTCTGAGGGATTGGAATTTCTTTAAGTGTAGCATGTCCAACAGCTCTGGGTTTGACATGGCCTTGTATGTTAAGCAGAGATCGCCTCTGAGTAGGCGATATGCGACAGAGTATAGCTGGAGTTTTTTAAGGCGGTCAGCGTAGGGCATCTGCTTTAGGCCTGTGATTCTTTTAGTGAGGCATTTCTGAGGCCTTTCCAGTTGTTGCAGATGTCTTGAGAGGTACATACCAAATGGGGCATTGTATTCTATAATGGGTCTAATGAGGGATGAGTACAGTGGGACAATGACCTCCTTTTTTCTGGATGAAAAGCCCTTCGTGATGAGGTGTGCCACATAGGATTTCCTGACTGTTGTGGCGATGTGGTTATCAAAGGTGAGACCACTGTCCACCTGTGTCCCTAAGTCTCTTATCGCACTTTCTGTGTTTAGTGTACTGCCACCTATATGGTAATTCATGGATACATGTTTTTTCCCAAAGGGGATAACAATACATTTCTTGGCATTGAGCTTGAGCCCATGGCTCTGTCACCAAGCATCTGTTTCTGTAAGGCCCTTTTGTAGAGTATCCACATCATTTGGGGATTCAATAATGGCTCCCAGTTTGCAGTCATCTGCAAACTTTGTTAGCCAGAGTCCCTTAGTGTTGACCTGTACTTCAGAGAAGTAGATGCCAAACAAGAGCACCCCAGGACTGAACCCTGAGGTACTCCACTTGTCACTTGTCTGGATCTGGATTTGGAGTCGGCTACTTTTACAGTGTGTGTTCTATCAGTAAGCCATTTAGCAACCCATTGGGTGACATAGGGATTAATGCCCAACTTAGTAAATTTATCTACGATTCCAGAGTGGGGGATGGTGTCAAAGGCCTTGGCAAGGTCTAGATAGGCTGTGTGGACCACCTTACCCTTGTCCATGGCTCTGGAGACTGATTCAAAGAAGTCAATCAGGTTCAGGAGACAAGATCGGCCCTTCACAAACCCAAACTGGGTAGGGTCCAGTGTTTGAAGGTTGCCAATGTCTTTGTTTATAAGTTCCATGATAATACGCTCCATGGCCTTGCAGATAAGGCTTGTCAGACTGATGGGACGGTAGTTTCCGGGATCCAAGGTGGATCCCCCTTGTGGATTAGGATAACTGTAGCTCTGCGCCACTCAGTGGGCACAAAACCTGAGGTGAGGCTATGATTAAACATGACACTTAGGTGAGGTGCCAGTTCATATTGTAGTTCATGTAGTACACAGCCCGGGATGTCATCTGGTCCCATGGATGCTGTATTCTTGGCTTTAGAGAGTGCGTTTTGTACCTGTGTGGCCGTTATTACTGGAATTTGGCAATCTTCCGGTATTGAGATGGGCCATTTAGGGGGTGAGAGGGGGTGAAGTTGGCACTGAATCGATCTGCCAGGATATTGGCAATATCCTTCGGATCAGTATATTTAATGCCATTTTGTTTTAGCTCAGAGCAGATCTGAGCATTGCCATTTAGATTCTTGACATAGTTACAGAACACTTTGTGGTTGTCTTTAGAATCTTTGGCAATTTTATTTTCGTAACTAGCTTTGGAGGATTTTATGAGGCATCTCAGTTTCTTACTGAGGCTAGTAAGGGAGTTTTTTGCATCCTGGGATTTTCCTCTTTTCTGCAAAAGTTTCTTCCTTTTGTTGTAAAGTTTGTTTATAGCAGGGGACCACCAGATTGGCTTCCTTTTTTTGGATGAGAGCATTTTGGTTCTATTTGGGATGGCACGATTCATGCAAGAGTGGATGTGCTCGTACAGTGCCTTAGTGTACGATTCAGCAGTTGAACTTTCAGTTCCCGTCTGCATGGGTGTCATGAAGTTTGTCACTTCTGACTTGAGTAGCATGAAGTTGGCTTTGGAGAAGTTTTTTATGGTGGTTTCTTTACGGGGGGGTGGGGGTGGGATGTGGATGTTAAGGGTGATTAGCTTATGGTCAGACCTGACTAACGAGGGGGTGACCATAGGTATGGAGCATTGATTTCCCATGTTGGTAATGACCAGGTCTAGGATATTGGAGCCCCTGGTGGGACTACGGATTAGTTGATCCAGGGCATTGGAATTTATGAATTCCAAGAACCGTTGCGCAAAGGTGTTGGGACATGAGTAGCTTTCCCAGTTAATGGCAGGGTAGTTAAAATCACCCAGTATTAGGGGTGTTTGGTTCTATCTTAATATTTTCCAGTATGTTTAGCAAGGTGTAGTGAGAATCTTGGGGTATGGTGGGGGATCTGTAGCAAGCTACAATTTGGATTGCAGTCTTACCTAGTGTTAGTTACACTTGGAGAATTTCAGACACATTGTGTTGGCCAACTAGCCTGGTGGTGTGAATATCCTTGGTGAATATTGGCACTCCTCCACCTTTAGTGTTTCGGTCCTGGTTTGGTGGCCGAAAAGTGTGGTAAGAGTTGTAGCCTGGTATTGCAGGGGTGCTCTCTGCAGCCTTGAACCAGGTCTCAGTTACTGCACAGATATCCATGTTCTCCATTTTTAGGAGTGCCTCGAGAGAATGCATTTTGAGGTTTAGACTTCTAGCATTGAGTAGCATTACCTTCAGATTTTGCATGCTTGTACCTATTATGGTGGTGGTTTTGTCCTTTGAAGTTTGCCTAAAAAAGGCACTATAGGGGTGGCAAGAGCCTTAGCCAGTAACCTGAATCCCAGGGGTGACAAATGCAGACCATCTCTGGCAAAGCATCCTGGTCTGTCAATCATGTCATCCCAGGCAGACAGATACTGGATCCCCTTTGAATGACACCATAAGCCTAGCCAATTGTTGAAGTCAGTAATTTTATCCTTATATTGTGGTATCATTCTGGGCAAAGGCAGGATGCTACTCAGGGCTAGGGTCATACCTGCCTGGGCCACATGATCCGAGAGCTCTTCCATGTCTCTTTTCATGTAGTCCAGGGAGGTACGTCTCAAGTCATTCACTCCAACATGGACAATGACAGAGTCATATTTGTACTTGTTGTGGAGTGACTTGAGTGCATGCGTTATGTGGCGGATCCTGGCACCCGACAGGCAGCTGACTGTAACTTTCTCCTTATTCAACCTGGTGAGAGGGACATCAGTGTGGCGGACTATAGAGTCACCTATGACTAAAGTGTTAGGTACATTGTCTTGCCTTAGGGGCTGTTGCTGGGTGGCACACTGGTGTTGTGAACTATGTGACACATTGGTTGTGATTGGTGTTTGTTTGCGTTTCAGCTTCAGAGGTCTTTGTTGCTTGGGCAAGTTACAGTTAAAGGCCTCTGCATATGTGGATTTAGTGTTGCTATATGTGGGTGTTGGTGGTGCGGGTTTAGAAGGGCTATGTGTTGCTTGAGGTGTAGTGTGGGTATTAACCTTCTCCTCTTGACTGTTTAGCACAATCTTGGGTGGAGAGAGCTTTGCTTCCATTTTGGCTATGTAAGTGCATCTCTCACAGGTTGTAGTGTTGGGTGGTAGGAGGAGAGGGTTGTCTGTGTACATGAGGCAATTGCTGCATTGCCCCAGTATGCCCAGATTCACCAGGTGGACAGGAGAAATCACCGGAAGCTGACCCTTGGACAGGCCTGGTTTGGTGCTTTTTTTTTTTTTTTCTTTGTAAAGTATAGGAGCTGTTTCCTTAGCAAGGTACTTTGCAATTATAGGCTACTATTGCCTACTATTAATTTCTCCTTGTTAACAAGGAGAGTTCAGTGTTTGTGTGAGTTTAAGGCTTCTTAGTGTTTTCCAGCAGGTATTAGTGAAAGTGCTAGTCACAGGGATGCTTAAAGGTAAGATTGAAAAGAATGCACTCTGCAGTGTGCACTAGAGAAGTTAGATGTGAAAGTAGGTAACTTGAGTTTCACCTGTTTAAAAAGTTAAGGTTTAGTCGAGAGTTACTATTTTTAAAACAGCAAGATGGATTGAAAGGGGTGGTCACTTTTGTATTTTGGTACTATGAAATACTGTAGGATGGCCAATAAATTTAAATAATTGAAGGGGTGGGATTTCAAAAATGATGATTTTGTGATTACTCACATAAGCCAGTGAAAGTAGAGAGAAATGAGATATATGGTCAGATTAACATAAGAGGCGGGCAACTAGAAAGACAGTGGTATTTAACAAGACAACTTAAATGGGTGGGAGAGTGGGAAAAAATTCTGCCTGACTCAGAACAGAGAGAGCTGTGGTCTCTTTTGAAGTTTTAATATGCTGTTAAAACAGAATACAAGCAAAACACAAGGTAAAGAAAACAAACTACAGTATTCAAAATATAGAAAGGCAATACAGTAATACAAAAAAATGAAAGCAAACTAACCTTTCCTTCACAGCAAAGTGTAGCAGAGTCTGGATGAGCCTCTAATCATATTGACATACTACCCATAAACAAGCACTCCTTATTCTAACTTTAGGGGTTTCAGTTCAGCAATATAGTATATTTTACCCCACATTTGGCATGTTAGTTATATCACATTGTAAATGGAAGCATCTAAAAAAACAGAGGATTTTTACTTCTGATGTAACAGCAACTCAGACAAGGATGCTAGGCCACTGTTGTACTCTGCATATTAAAAATACGTTCAGCACAACAAAATGAAAATGAGCATAATGCAAAATATCAGACCATGGCAGTAAAGGCATACATGTCAAAACCTCTGGTGCCTGTCTATGAAAGCTGTATTTCATCCACTTTTTCAGATTTCATTTTAAAACTTTAAGGGAGTAACAGCTACAAAATGCTGCCTTTCATTCTACTCTTAGAAATTTCAGTGCAGCTTACTGCTGAATTTGACACAACCACATTAACTGAATGAAAGCATTGCTTTGTAGTCATGACATTTAACAAATTAATATTTTTCAAATGAAATATATAATATTTTCCTCAGACAAATCTGGACACTAGCTTTACCCATTTTTTTTGTTGTAAGCAAAGGTCAAACAGCCCCAGGTGGAAAAGTATAGCATCAGACTGTGACAAAGCCATATGACAGTTCACTGCAAATAGTCAATTCTTTCTGAGGGAGAAAGGCTGTAACAAGTCTGTTTTTGTACATTCAGGATATGATGACTTGACTAAAACATCTTTCTCACAAAGATTGCTTGTTTAGACTAACAACTTATTGTTTTCCTTCTCTGCTTCTTTAGACAGATTAACAACTCATTTCTTGTTTTCCTTCTCTAGGTTTAACTAATTTTCCTATACATCTTATTTTGAGATTTATTGTCTAATAAAATGCCAGAGAAGTCTTGTGGAATGTTATCTTTGCTAAATGAGCACTGACTCCAATCTGGTATGCCAAACTTTCATTTTTATATCATGGCATGATCCTGTCTTCTACAGTTTCAATCTCTCTCTCACACACACACACACACACACACACACACACACACACACACACACACACAGAGTCAGTCTCTGAGCTGTAGTCCAAGATGCACATTTTTTGTTTAAACTAGCATTTTTCAAGCTTTTTTGTTTGTTTTTAGCCAATTGTAAATAAATTATGTACTTCCCATTCACAAGTGAATATTTAAGTGTTGCATATAACATTAGCACCTCGATACTTGACAAGTCTTCTGCATACACTGTATGCTCTTTTTCTGCATGCTGTTTTATGTTAAAAGTGAACTGTTTTACATGTAAAATCATTGTGTTGCCTATGTGGCATTTGTTGCGGCTCAGAATGTTCCATAGACCAGTTACCCGATTATCAAGAAACAGTCTTCCCATTAATCAAGAGGACAGAGGAAAAAGTGCACTTTATTTAACCCAGACTTAAAAATTATGCTTGCCTGGGACAAAGAATGGAAAACCTTGAAACAACAAGAACTTTAAACACCCAGCAATGAACCACTGTCCAAAAAGCCTCACTCGGACGATGAAATTAGTGCTTTCATTCACTTTTTATTAATGTGAACTTCTTCAGAAATATCCATTTAAACCTACCCCTTCCTTTTATATTCAATTATTTCACTTAAACAGGAAATGACATCAAATGCCAATTAATTCTAGTAACACGAAAAAAAAGTGTATACAAATATATAAAAAATTAATAAAATATGACATAAAAAGTCTATGTACATTTACACCTTCTAAAATAACTTGGTGGTTTAACATATAGATAAACTTCAAAAGTTATAAATGTGTCACCAAAGTTATTTTAGAAGGTGTAAATGTACATAGACTTTTTATGTCATATTTTATTAATTTTTTTATATATTTGTATACACATTTTTTTCGTGTTACTAGAATTAATTGGCATTTGATGTCATTTCTTGTTTAAGTGAAATAATTGAATATAAAAGGAAGGGGTAGGTTTAAATGGATATTTCTTTCACATTAATAAAAAAGTGAATGAAAGCACTAATTTCATCGTCCGAGTGTGGCTTTGCGGACAGTGGTTCATTGCTGGGCGTTTTTTTTGGAATCTGTCGAGTTTCAAGTTTGTTCTTGAAACAACAAGAGACAGATGCTCATCTTCATGATGCTTTTCTTTAATAAACAAAAAGAGCTAGGCTGACAACTAATGCTGCAAAATTCACTTTCCTTAGAAATAGAGAAACTGGCAAAAGGCACTTGCAAGCAGTCCTTAACACTTTTGGAATTAAATCAAACCACATCACAAGAAATACTGCACACTCCCAAAAGTCCATCTCTAGTCATACAATTACTGAAAGTCAGAATTTCATAAAAAAAATACAGATATTTTCTTACTGTAACATTAAAAGACACAGATTTCCACCATAAAGACTAAACCACTTTTGTTATTTTTGCTCTTATCCCAACTTTATACATTAGCAACGTGCATCATCAACCTTCTATTTCAGGTAGACTGCAGAAAAGGAAGTGAAGAATGCACTTCTAAAGACAGATGGAAGACAGATGGGAAAGGAGATGCATCTTTTGCAGTCTTACTTTTCTAAATATGACAGATTTATGCATACTAGAATATTCCCACTCACCAAGCTTGCAGTCATAACTGCTCTTCCTAAGACACCACACCCCAAAGAGTGTACAGACTGCAGACCAACTGCCAACCTCTACCCATTGCAAAAATATTTGAAAAATGTATAAACAACTGTTCGAACATATTAACTAACACGGTCTCCTCTGTGATGCCCAAAATGGCTTCTAGAACACCTTTAACCTTCTAACAACCTTGTACACTGCCAACAACATTCAATATGACTGATTCCATGTTATCAAGGGGCTTATTCATAGATATGACCACAGAATTCAAAACAGTCGGTCAAAATCTTATCCTTCATAAACTTGATGAACTCAGCTTTAAAAGTACAACAATAAAATGGCTCCAAAGTTACCTGCAAGACAAGTCACTTCAAGTGTACTTAAATATCTGCATCTCAAACCAAGGTTTATGCAGTACTATTCTGCCTCAGGGCTCTGTTTTGGGGCCACTACTCTTTTCTCTATTAACAATTTGATCACCGATTTCTACACCCAAAATTATAATGAACACAGATTACTTCCTAATGTTAGAATCCTGCAATAACCTACCAAACCTTCAGCTGAAACTACAAAAAAAGTTTCTCTAAGATTTTTTTTTCTGGATGTAAAGACTGGTAGAGATGGGTTAAGGCTGCCAGCCTAGCCAGATAGAATTTTATAAATAATTCTATCATTTGTAAATATGAATGTTGAAATACAACCTTGTCTTCTTAAATGAAAGAATATGCTGTGAAATGTTGAACTTAAAGCAATGTGGCAAACATTGCCCTCTGCTGTAAGGAAAGCTAAGTTAAGCATTTCTTGTTGGTCCTTTGAAATTAAAATTACTTCATGCAAGTCCTTTGAAATTAAAGATTCAGATTAATTCTGTCAGGGCTAGCACATTTTTTCTATTGTTTTAACTTAAGGAATATTTACTACAGTTTACATGTGAAATGTCTATTATGGCTGTAGGTTCCTGCATGTGCAAGATGTTAAGAATGTAAATGCAGTTTCTGTGTGGCCTGGGAACCCAGGGAAGTGTAAGAATGATGTAATGTTTTTCAGAACTGCAATTTCAATTTAAACAGAGACAACCAGAAGACATTAAGCATTTTTGTCTTGATCATCCAACTCACAGCAATCTGCCTTGCTCTATGTAAGTAAATTTTAGAAGTGTGTTTTCTTTTAGCAATAGCTAGAAAGATTAGACTACATGTTTTTCTGTGATGTCAGAATTGTACTACTGAATTATTTTAAGTATTTCTGTGTGATCTCTAAGCTCTTGTCTAGCACTGTGTACCAGAAAGTATTGTCGTGTGGTTTTAATTATTTATTATTAAATATTTTAAAATGTTTCAACTGTGGCTGTTTTGTGTAGAGATAATTTAAGCTCTAGAGTACATTGCATATGTATAGTGATTACTGTACTGATAATAAGACTGTTTAGTCATTCTACCAATTGGATAATAATATTGCACAGTAATAATTGGACACCCTTTTAAGGGCCTTTGAGTAGCTGATAAGTATTAGTGGGTAGTGGCCAGTGGAACCACTGTATAGTCTGGGAGAAAGGGGCACAGCTGGCTGGAGAAACTGGGCCAGCCTTCCCCAGGAGTGTCTGCGTGGTTGTATAACCTCTTCTCAAGTGTGTGTGTGTGTGTGTGTGTGTGTGTGTGTGTGTGTGCGTGTGTGTCAGCTACTTGGGCAGGGACACGAAGCACTGGTTGGACAGAGGGGGTGCTAAAGGTTTTAGCTTGCCCACTAAGCCGAGATCTGGACCCTATAGCTGTGCCAGTGGGGAGTCTTATTGGGGACCTGGAGAGCAAGGGAGCGACCAGCCCCAGACTGACTCTGATCTCAGTGTGCTCTTAAGGGAAATTGCACTTTACTGTGTGTATTTGTCATCCTTTTCCTCAAATATGAGACGTCCTCTCTGGTGTTAGTGGTGAGGATTGAGGCTCCTTGATTGCTGGGCCAGGGCGCAGGTGTCACACTGGACTTGCAACAGATAACTAGATTTAGCATGTTAATGAGTAATCACTTTTGGAACACCACAAAAGCTTCCAAAAAAAAAAAAACACCATACATGTTGCAGATACAAATGACACCACTTGACCTATGTGAATCATAACAAATGTAACTGAAAAGTAGAATTCTCATTTGGTAGAATAAATCTGATGGGTGTAAAAAAGACAGCATGTGCACAAGTGAATACAATACTGACAATGCTCTTAAGGTCTTCCCTCAGCTAAAACGGTGTTACAACATATCATACTTTTTTTTTACATCCACTATCCACCACTTCTTTATTAATCCCTAAAATTGATTATTGTCTTCTCTTAATAACCATCCACTACAGCAAAAACACAAAAATGTACAGAGCAATAAAGAAATTTGAAAGTCCGCTCTACTTGCTGACCACAGAACTCACTATTTCTACTTCGTAGCCCAGGATAAGCTTATTTCTAAGCAGTGAAAGAGCAACCCTATTACTTGACTCACAGATCTATAAAATCATTAAACTAGAGCACTGCCACCCACAGAAATCCAAACTACACATCAGGCAACAAGGATATACACCAAGATGAACATGATGAAGCCCTTACATTGATCGGGAATCAACTCCCAGCAGAAACAAGGACCGCTACCATCAATATGTTCAAAAGCCAACTGAAAGATGTTTTACTTAAGGAATGTGCCTGCTCCTGTTTTAAAGAAAATGTACAAAATTCTAAACTTTAAAGCATAGATGCTCTTACACTGAGGTAGGTGAAGGTGGTTGCACCAGAAACGATCTTACTGCCAACATTAATTTTAATACAGTTTAAATGTTATCTTAAAAGGTAATTTTTGGTGTTATTTGCATAAGGGGAACAAACTATTCACATAACTAACTACGCATGCTATACATGCAATTATGCATGCTGAAATCGTATGCCCAGAGTATGAATGAACTGAAGGCACTTTACTGGCTTTTAGTGTGACATCCAAAAACAAAGGGAATAGGAGTGACTCAGTAAAAAGCTGTTTGGGATGAAGCACTGTTGCCGAGTCAGTGATCCATAGATATGCCCGTGGAACCTCCATTTCACCAATAAGTCTCCAAGGACTAACAAACCTACCGGACACCTAACCAATAGCTCTAATCCATTTCTACAAGTGACCTTCAACTCACCCTCAAATAAAAATGGAATTGTTCATTGAACACTTTTTTTCTTGCTTAAATTCAATATCTAGATGCAGTCTGAAATTAAACATAACATTTTTAAAATGGACAAATGAAGCAGCTTTTTTCTCATTTGTTAAATTGAACAACTCTCTCACATTAAATCTGATTAATAAAAACAATGAATACTCTGAATTTAGTACCATAATTAAGTTACAATAAAATACTGCTGTGTGTGGTCTGGCTTTCAAGCATTGTAGGTTTGAATGGGACAAGGGAGGTCACAAAAATATTGCTGCAGGCATAAAGCAGCAAACAGTGTGATCAGTGCTGAAGATGAAAATAAATTAACAGAAACAAGTCGTTACCACTATATCAAAATGATAAAAATGGCGAAACACATTTATCCCTCTCAAAATCAGAAATACTCCTCTTCTTCCACAAATTTCCTCCTGCAAATGTTACGTATATGATGGCTGAACAGATATTTTACCAGTAACTGCACTAATAGCAAGACCTCTCATTCCTTGTAATCTTCTTAAAGTGTCACTGCTTTTTACTGAATCTCCTGCACATTATTTTTTGTTAATGAAGCTGTACTGACAGTATGACACTACTGAACATAGCAAATGAACATTTCTATAAGTAAATGTGTAAAGTATTTGCAGTGTAAGGTACACTTCTGAATCTTGAAGGATTATGAAAACCATGTTCAATATCCCCCCCCCCTACTGGGTTTTGGACTAGTTGGTCTAAGGAGTTGGCATTAATGAAGAAGAAGAATCTTTATGCATACTTATTTGTGGTAGTACAGGTCCCCCAATTTGTGGTGAAGTCACCCAACAAAACAGTGTTGGGCTCTATAGTACAGTGTGTTAATTTGTTTAGATATGCCTCATGGTTTGCTGGGGTAATTGGAGAGGGTATGGTACTTCGCAGTGATGTGGTACTGGGTTTTGTTTACTGTGAAAATGATGTGACAGAGGCCCATGTCATTGTCCTGTGTTACGAGTCTGGGGGTAACATGATTTCTTAGTTGGTTAATAAACAAGTAGAGCAGGAAAAAAGACAACTGTTAAGACACATTATACCTTGTAATCAAATATGCATGCATCTTGTGTATTAGATTAGTTTTGCAAGAGTCCATGGGTGTGAATTTCTTTGTGAAAAGGTTTGCAGTGACAGAAACTGTCATTGAAAATTTCCATCCCCAGTACGCATTTTGCACCGAATTCTTTCAAAAAGAAGACCTATTTTTTGTCTGGGTTTGCCTTTCACATGTGAAATTGACTATATAGCCTTTGATGTCCCGTACCACACAGTGATCAGTGCGGTACAGAGAGGTTTGCTTGCTCCTGTGAAGTTTGACTTGCTCTGCTTTCAGAAACGCATGTTCTTGTACTCCCTTTCCAACATCAGCAAAAGACTTTGGCCATTTCTTTTCAATTTCTCCTTGAATGTAGTTTCTCACATTTCTCAGCCATGAAAAGAATTCTGATGAACTAACAGATGAACATGAAGCTTAACGGAGCCTTCCTTGTGCTAAGCAGTATTAAATTCCTGTAGCCTCTTAGCATTACAGACTGAATGAATCTTCATCTTACAGTCCTGACCATTTACCTGATGTTAACTGTCATGCAATGCATCTGTGGCTGTGGAGAAGTCATTTTCACATATTATATCCTGACATTTATTGACAGAAATATTTAAAGTGGGAACTTCTGAATGATGCTCCACTTGTCTGACTTCACTACCTCTCATTCCAAACACTGATTTTATTCAGCACAGAGACAACTTTATAAGATGAGGTAGAGGCCACTGGCTCAGCAACAAATAAACCAACTACTTACCCAACGCAGACTGGTTTATGGGATTACAGAAATTGATGCAGATATTCCCTCTCCGGTATCCATATCCATCATGACCCAAAGCAGAGTAATGTGTGGGATTACAGAAATCAATGCTGACCTTCCCTCTCTGGGCCTTTTGAGAACTCTGAATTTTGCTACACCGACATATACATATTTGACAAGAGATCATTTCAGCCTACTGCTGTAAATGTCTCCAGTCTGTATGTTACCAAGATATAGTCAGTTTCTACTATACAATAAGGCCTCTCAAATCTGAGAATCAGCACCTTTTACTGGTACAAAACCAAAATCTGCCAGCCTGCCAGCTTCTATATTCTTGTTTGGTAGCCAAAGCATGAAATGCCCTACCATTAACCATTAGAACCACTCAAAATCCTTATGCATTCAAAACCTCCCTAAGAAACAACTTATCTTCTATCTGGAATTGCACCTGCACCTTGTCTCCTTCTCTCAAAACCTGCCACCACCTTTGCTGACACTGACTTTCAAAATGTACTATGTATTAACGCCAAGTATTAGCCTTGCTATTTCTGTCAGCTTTTTGTGTGGAGCTTTTCTTCTGTGAAGCTTTTCTTACCCAGACATCCACAGAAAATGGGCTCATAATGGCCCAGTGGACTATTTTCTTTTTTTTTTTTTTTTTAATTTGACATTTGTTAACCGGGTTAGACTGACTGGGCAAAAAAAAACTTTTTCAGCAGAGATCCGAGGAGAAAAGCTCCAAAACATATATACAATAAGAAAGTAAAACTTATAAAAGTACAAAATACAAATAACAGAGCTTAACTCATTACATCTGAGTGACACCTCCAGGTGCATCTTACTGCTAACTCCCACTGATGCCTCCAGGCATCAAATCCCACCTGTTCACTTATGCATCAACAATCCCAAAATATGCCACTTACAAGGTTCTAAAAAGATCTCCTCTCAAAGCCAACACAATGGCAAACTCAACTATACCAATATTTTACAAATTTGTTGGTCTGGAGAGTTCCCATGTGAGTGGATACAAATAAGTTAATAGCGGCAATGACATATAGCCAACAGTTAAATCAAGGATAATAGCATTAGTATGAAGAAAGATTAAGAGGAGTGGGAAACTCAGTCTGGGGTACACCAAGAACAGAGCCATTTATTGGTAAGGTGTGTTTTTAGTGTTTAACTTTGGTTATATAGTAGTACTAGATGTGATATTAACAGGTAGAAAATTCCAGACCTTGGCAATATAATGAGAGTATGTGGATTCACCAGCACTACTGTGTGCTGCTGAAATCAGTAAGAGGGGCTTGCTGGAACGCATCATTCTGCTACAGGAATAAGGCTCTAATAGGCCTTGTAGTGATGGAGTTTTTGAAGAATGATAAAGTTTGTAAGCCATGCTATGCTGGGACAGATGTAAAAGTTGGGGAAGTTCTAACCAGTTTAATTTCTTTAGAGCAGAGCAGTGATGAGATCTGAAAGTAGTGTGTGCTGCATACCTAGCTATTTTATTGTAATGGGATTCTAGTTTTGCCAGTACAGTTTTCCTGAGGTTAATAAGGATAGGTGATGCATAAAGAAGAGTTGAGGTCAAATAAGTTCGGGCAATAGCTACTCCTGTTTTTTGTGAGATACTGCTTGTTCCTATATAGTGTACCTAATTTTTCTGGACTTTGAGAGATGTGGATGTCAAATCTCATATTAGTGTCTATTTCGACACCCAATAGTTTGGTGCGTGGAGAGGGAAAAACAGTAGTGTTACTTGTGGAAACAATGTAAAAAGATCCTGTGGATATAATAAGTTTATTGGAATGGACTAGCATGAGTTTTGTTTTATTGGGATTTGAAATTAAATGGGTGTTTGTTAGCCAGGTCTCTATTTTGAGAAAGGATGACTGAGTGAGTGCTTGTAGCTCTTGAAGGGTATTGGCAGCAGATATTACTATGGAATCAACAGCGTATTGGATAATTGTGGCCGAAGGGGCTGCGGAGTACAGATTGTTTATAAACATGGAGAAGAGTAGTGGGCCAAGAATAGACCTTTGGGAAACTCCTTGAGTGACTGGAAGTAGGGGAGATAGACTTTGGTGCAAACGTGCTGCTTGTTGTCTTCCAGTTAAGTAGCAGCTCTGGAACCATGTAAGAGTAGAATGTGATAAGGCCATGTCAGAGAGGGCATGTAAGAGTTTGTTGTGATCCACCATATCAAGAGCTTTTGATAAGATGGAGGAAACATACTTACCAACATTCCTGTGGTTAACTGCGTTTGTAAATAACAAAAGTGCAGTGGTGGTGCTGTGGTGTGAGCGGAAGCCGTTTTGTGTCTTGGTTAACAATTTGTTTGCAACTAGGTGGTCCATGATTTGATTATGAACAATTTTTTTCCAGTATTTTAGATAGTGGGGATGGAATTGCGATAGGGCGGTAGTTAGGTAATATAGTAGAATTGCCACCTTTGTGAAGTGGAGTGATGTATGAAGTCTTCCAGATGGTGGGAACATAATAGATCTGTTTATTAGACTGGCGACAGGATATGAAATTACTTCAGCAGATAGTTTTAGGAACTCAGGTGGTAAGTGGTCAGCAGCTAGAGAAGTGGGCTTTAGTTTCTTAAAGACTTTTTATAATAGTACTAATTGAGGCTGGTTGAAGAGAGAAAAGTACAGTTTTGTACCTGCCATAAATGTAGATGTTCGAGTGTAGACACTGCTGCAGTCATTGCACTTGGGTTATCCTGCCATCAAGAGGTCCCGCAGTCGGCCTGAGTTCCAAAGTCTTGGTCCGGCATCTGTTGCTGTCACCTCTTCCCTGACGTCAGTGCGACAGGGGTATATAAGATGCAGCCGACGCCATTTTCTTCAGTTTTTCTTGCCCCAGATGTCAGGTGCCCCCAAAAAGGTAGGCAATGCAAATTGCTAGTAAAATATATACATAATAAAAAAGCAAATAACCATTTTTAATTACCAGCAAATACTCCCTTTAGGAAATAAAGGTAGGAGACCTAGGTATGCACCAGAAAGTAAGAGGGGAAGGAGGGAGGGTAACCTGGACTGCAGCAGTGTATACACTCAAACATCTACATTTATGGTAGGTACAAAACTGTACTATGTTCATCATATGACACTGCTGCAGTCATTACACTTGGGTGGAATCCCAAAGCTGAGGTAGGGTGGATGGATCTATAAGGCATTATGGGTGGCTCTAAGGCCCTGCAGCAGCAGTGGCAAATCCTGCTCTCGATTTGGAATATAAAGGCAAATGGTAATGTTTGGTGAAGGTATGTACAGAACTCCATGTTGCTGCTTCTAAAATATCCTTGGTAGGCACTCCCCTGAGGTAGGCAGGTGAAGTGGCTGTTGCCCTGGTGGAGTGAGATCTAATGCTGCTAGGTACAGGTTTCCCATGGTGTGCATAGCAAAAACGTATACAGTGAGCTATCCACTTTGAAATAGTCTGCTTTGAAATGGCTTTACCCTGTGATCTTGCAGTGTATGCTACCAGTAATTGCTCAGATTTTCTGAAAGCTTTGGTTTTGTCCAAGTAGAAGCGTAATGGTCTTTGAATGTCCAAGGAATGTAGTAGTCTCTCCCCTTTGTTCTGTGGTTTTGGATAAAAGGTTGGCAAAGTGAATAGTTTGGTTTAGAGCCACACTTGATGCTACCTTTGGCATAAACATAGGGTTAGTTCTTAAGGATACCCTGTCCTGGTGGAAGATGAGGAAAGGTTCCACTGCCATTAGTGCCTGTAATTCTGAAACTCTTCTTGCTGATGTTATTGCCAGTAGCAGAGCAGTCTTCCAAGAGATGTATTTTAAATCTGCTGTGTTAGCTGGCTCAAAAGGAGGTAAAGTTAGTTTTTCCAAAACAAGGTTTAGGTCCCAAGTTGATATAGGTGCTCTATGGGGTGGTCTCATGTTTTTTGCCCCTCTAAGGTACTGTTTGAGCAAAGGATGAGAAAAAATTGGTGGATCCGTGTTGTAATGAGCAGAAATGGCTGAGGCGTGAATCTTGATGGATGAGAAGGAGAGGCCCTTGTCCAGCATCTCAAGTTAAGGATTGGAGAATCTGAGGAATGTTTGGGACAAGAGGGTCAAGGCTGTGTGCTTGGTTCCAGGCACATAATCTCTTCCATTTATCCGAGTAGGCTTTCCTGGTGCTAGGCCTTCTGGCCTCCAGAATGACATCCATAACAGCTTTGGAGAGAGGCAATGCTTGCTTGGTTAAGGAATTTTCCATGCAGCTAGATTTAAGGTCTTTAGCTGGCTGTGAAGTATCTGATTGTTGTGTTGTGTTAACAACTGTGGGATTTGAGGCAAAATCCAGGGTGGTTCTTGTGTTAAGTTCTTTAAGATTGGATACCAGTGCTGGCGTGGCCAGTCTGGTGCAATCAGGATCATCTTTGGCTCTTCCTGCCTGGCTTTTATGAGTAGCTTTGGGAGGAGAGCTAAAGGAGGGATAGCATATACTTGCAGGTTTTTCCAGCTGAATGAGAGGGCATCCACTTTCCATGCTTGTGGATGGTAGCTCCTTGTGCAGAATTTCTGTAGTTGGCAGTTCATTGGGGATGCAAACAGATCTATGTCTGGCTTCCCCCATTTTTGTGCTATCATTCTGAAAATTTGTGGACTCAACTGCCACTCGTGAGGATCCATGATGTTTCTGCTTAGGTCATCTGCCAGTGTGTTTTTCTCTCCTGGCAGGAATTGTGCCTGTAGATGAACTTGGTACTTTAAAGCTGTGTTCCACAAGGTCATGGCTTGTCTGCAGAGGAGGGAGGAGTGTGTTCCCCCTTGCTTGTTTATGTACCACATAACTATGGTGTTGTCGTTTTCAGTAGTTGTCCTGGATGTAGCAGGTCCTTGAAGGCTATAATTGCATTTTGTACAGCATCTCTTTTTGATTGATGTGGAGATGTCTTTGTTCTGTGGACCACTCGCCCTAAATACATTTTCCTGCCATGTGTGCTCCCCAGGCGTAATCCGATGCATCTGTTGTCAGTGTTTGCCTGGCTGTGGGTTGAGTAAAAGGCTGTCCCTTGTTGAGGTGACAAGCTTGAGCACACCACTGAAACTCCTGTTGAAGGCAAGGAATTAGTGGTATAACTGTTTCCAGACCTTGACAGTGTTGAGCCCATACACTCTTTAGGTACCATTGTAGTTTCCTCATATGCGATCTGGCATATGGAATTACTAGTATGCAGGATGCCATGTAGCCCAAGGCCTGCAGAATTTTTCTTGCAGGTAGTTGGGTCTTTGTTGCCATTAAATGAAAATATTGAGCCAGTTGTCCTTGCTTGTCTGGAGTGAGATAAGCCATCTGGGCCGTTGTGTTTAAGCTGGCACCCAGGAATATTATCTGTTGTGAGGGCACTAGTTTTGATTTCTTTTCGTTTACTGTGTACCCTAGGCAACTTAATAACTTTTTTACATACACCAGATGCTTTAGAAGAATGTCCTTGCTTGGATTAGGCAGTCGTCCAGGTATGGGTAAATTTGAATTCCTTTTTGCCTGCAAAATGCAATTACTGGTGCCAGGCACTTTGTGAAGACTCTGGGCGCAGTAGATAAGCCAAAGGGCAGTGCAGAGAACTGATAGTGCATTGAACCTGCTAGAAGTCTGAGGTATCTTCTGCAGTTTTGTCTGATAGGGACATGCAGGTATGCCTCTTTGAGCTCCAAAGTCACAAGCCAAGCTTTCTTGCCCAGCATGGGAAGAAGCTGCTGTAGTGTCAACATTTTGAATTTCGGAACATCCTGGTAAGTGTTCAGAGAAGAAAGGTCCAGAATGGGTCTCCAGGCTTTGTCTTTTCTGGGCAACAGGAAAGAGTCTTGAGTAAAATCCTTGGCCTTGCTCTTGTGGTGGTACCTTTTGAATAGCTCTCATATCGATGAGTGCTGTAATTTGTATTTGAACCACTGCCCATTGATTTGGTGGCAGATTTGTCATTCCTTTTAACCTTGGAAGAGTGTGGTAGTAGAACCTGTAACCTTGAGATATGATGTTGAGAACCCATTTGTCTTTGGTGATGCAATGCCAATTGTGATAGAAAAGAGCCAGTTTTCCTCCTAAGGGAGCTGCTAAGAGAGAGCTGGCAGGCAGCCATAGTGGGAAGTCATTGAGACTGTTTTTTATGAGGTTGGGGCCTGTCTTCCCCTTCTTTCTGGGCCAGTGTACCCCACTGTCGAGGTCTGTAAAGGCCTTGTGTCTGACCTCTACCTCTTGGACGTCTATATCTGCCCCTTTGAGGTCTGTCTGTGACTGGAAAGGACCAATTTTGTGTTGGCCAATTTCTGCTAAAACAAGGAGGTTGGACCTGTAAGAAACTTTGACCGTTTGCATAGATTTTGCCTTATCCTCCATCTTTTTTAATACCTCCTCTGCCTTGACTCTAAACACATCCCGCTGTAAAGGTGCATCCAGTAATTTGGCTTTAACATGATCTGGTAGCATATGTTCTTTTAACCAAGCATGCCTTCTAATGACAGAGCCTGTAACTGCTGCTCTACAGGAGGCCTCTAAGGAATCAAAACCACATTGCAAAGTGTGTTTTCCCACTTGTTCAGCTGCATGCAATAAATCCTGCATTTCTTTCAAATTAGGAGGATCAGTATCTGGAGGCATCTTTTGTTTCAACTGAGACATTAAAAATTGCTGATATTTTAGCATATGAAACTGGCAATTCAAGGCTCTCATGGCTGAAGTTGCAGATGTATAAACTTTCTTACCCCATCTGTCTAATGCTGTGGAATCTCTGTCAGAGGGGACTGGGATTTTAGCTGATGAGGCCTTAATCCCTTTGGGTCCCTGGGAAATAGTTTCAGGGTCTGCAACAGGGCTTTTGTATAGAAATTTGTGAGAGTCAGGGACTCTAATACCTATCTGGCTTAACTAGGGCTGGTGGTAAGGAGTCAGGGTTTAAGCTGGATTCAGTATATACATCATCCACAATATCTAACACAGGCAGAATTGCAAGGGGTCTGTGTTGAAGCAATAAGAGGAAATCCCTAAGCCTTTTCTTGGATTCTGAATAATCCTGGCCTTCCCAGTGGAAATGCTCCCTCATGGAATGTAAATTCTCCCCAAAGGAGTAGTCCTCAGGCGGAGAGGCTGATGGGATTGATTCCTCAGCATCTGAATCCTCATAAGGGGGTAAGGAATACCCTATGTCTGAGGATGAATCCGAGGAAATGGACACCTGGTCTGAAGATTCATAGTCTGCTTCTAGTCTGGGCCTTTTATCTGGAGGGGGTTGGGACCCTCTGATCAGGGTGATAAGGTCTTCGGCCATTTTAGCATTTGTTTCTTAGGCATGGAAACCTGCCCTGGAGATTGCTGTGTCTGTTTCCTTGCTTTTAAGGGGGGGGCTCAGATTTAACAGAGGGTTTAATAGTTAGTTGGGTAGGTCTGAAAACACCCTCTGTAGCTGTGGATTGTTCAGCTACTTCGGTCCCCTGTGTAGGATTAAGTTCGGTTATTTGAATAACTAGGGCATCCGAAGGCCCTGCTAGCTCCACGTGGGAGTCTGAGGTGGTCTGTGGTTCTGTAGAAGCGGTCGTCAGGGGCTGCATAGGCACCTCGCTGAAAACCGGAGAACTGGTGACCGGCCTAGAAGAGGCCTCAGTCGTCAATCTTGAGCCTCGGATGCCTGTCCTTATCCTTGCGCTTTTTATGGATATCAATAGTCGGAAGTTCCGACGGCATGGTGTAATTAAATTTTTTAACAAAATAAGGTCGGGCAAAATCAAACCGGCGTTTAATAGTGCGCTTGATAAACCTAGCACAAAACCGACAACCAGTGACGTTGTGGTCTAGGCCTAGGCATGGAATACAGTAGGAGTGGAAATCCTTATGAGGTATTTGCTTCCCACAAGAAATACAATTAACTTTTACTGACATCGGTCTGAGACAAGAAAAAGTTTCACCAACGGGGTACTTAGCTTTTTTGAAGACTTCGGTTCTGGATTCGGAAAGAAAATCTCAGGAGTCGGCCGACTGGCACTGGCGAACTGCTTCTGCTTCGGGCACCACACGGCAAGAAAGACTGAAGAAAATGGCATCGGCTGCAGCTTATATACCCCTGTCGCACTGACGTCAGGGAAGAGGTGACAGCAACCGACGCCGGACCAAAACTTTGGAACTCAGGCCGACTGTGGGACCGCCTGACAGCAGGATAACCCAAGTCTAATGACTGCAGCAGTGTCACACGATGAACATCTGTATTAGTTTTGTTGGGGGTAAAAGTTTTTGAAGTGACAGTAGGGGTCTGGCTATTAGAGAGATGTAGAAAGTACAGTTGTGTACACTTACGAGTGTCTTCACTGTTGCAGTCATGACTGTAGGGTTCTCCCGTGCCAGCAGGCGGTCCTCGGTCGGCCAGAATCCCAAAGTCTGGGTCCGGCGTCGGCTGCTCAGCCATGCTCCCTGATGTCAGAGCGCCAGGAGTACAAAGCTGGCAGCTGACGCCATGTTCTCCAGTTTTTCTTGCCCCAGATGTCAGGTGTTTCAAAATGAGTAAAATCCCATACCCTTTGCAAATACACTTCAGGAGAAGGGTGAAGAAGGGAACCACACAAAAGAAAAAATAAGAGGGGACAGGAGGGAGGGTAACCCAGACTGCAACAGTGAAGACACTCGAACATCTACATTTATGGTAAGTGTACACAACTGTACTATGTTCATCGTGTTTCACTGTTGCAGTCATGACTGTAGGGTTGAATCCCAAAGCAGAAGGAAAGGGAGGTGGTCATAGAGTAGAGGGGGTGGCTAAAAGGCCCTGCAAGACTGCAGAAGCAAAGCCTGTCCTAGACTTAGAGTAGAGAGGTAGATTGTAGTGCTTAGAAAAAGTATGCACTGAACTCCAAGTTGCAGCTTCCAAAATGTCCTTGGTAGGAACTCACCTGAGAAAGGCAGCTGAAGTGGCAGCAGCTCTGGTAGAGTGAGTCCTTATACTCCTTGGGATTTGCTTTCCATGGTGTGAATAACAAAATCTGATTCCATGAGCAATCCATTTAGAAATGGTCTGTTTTGAAATGGCTTTACCTTGGGAACTTGAAGCATAAGAAAAGTACAGTTGTGTACACCTACCATAAATGTAGATGCTCGAGTGTCTTCACTGTTGCAGTCATAACTGTAGGGTGCTCCTGCCGGCAGGCAGCCCGAGGTCGGCCAGAAACCCAAAGTCTGGGTCTGGCGTCGGCTGTACAAGCTAGTACCCTAACGTCAGTACGCTCTGGTACATAGCCCTCAGCCGACACCATCTTCTCCAGCCTTTCTTGCCCTAGATGTCAGAAGTCCCAATAAATCAGAAATGAATCCAACAAGGAAACACAAATACACCACAAATAAGAGAAAAGAGGGATAGGAGGGAGGAAACCCGACTGCAACAGTGAAGACACTCGAACATCTACATTTATGGTAGGTGTACACAACTGTACTATGTTCTTCGTGTTTCACTGTTGCAGTCATAACTGTAGGGTGGAATCCCAAAGCAGTGAAAAGGGGAGGAGGCTTAGACAGAAGAAGGGGCAGCAAGAAGACCCTGCAAAACAGCAGAGGCAAAGCCTGCCCTGGTCTTAGAATACAGAGGGAGATTGTAGTGCTTGGAAAATGTATGCACAGAACACCAAGTGGCAGCTTCCAAGATATCCTTGGTAGGAACTCCTCTGAGAAAAGCTGCAGAAGTGGCAGCTGCTCTAGTAGAATGACTTCTCACAGTACCTGGAAACTTGTTTCCCATGATGAGTGTAACAAAATCTGATTCCATAAGCAATCCATTTGGAAATAGTTTGTTTTGAAATAGCTTTTCCAAGAGAACTGGAGGCAAAAGAAACAAACAATTGATTAGATTTTCTGAACTCTTTAGTCCTGTCCAGGTAAAATCGCAACTGTCTGTGCACATCCAATGAATGCAAAATCCTTTCCCCTTTATTTTGAGGATTAAGAAAGAAAGTAGGAAGGTGAATTGTCTGATTTAAAGCCACTTTCGAAATCACCTTAGGCATGAAAGTAGGATTAGTCCTCAGAGATACTCTGTCCTGGTGGAAAATAAGGTATGGTTCCACAGCCATGAGAGCTTGCAACTCTGAGACCCTTCTGGCAGAAGTCAATGCTAACAAAAGAACCGTCTTCCAAGATAAAAACTTAATATCTGAAGATGCAGCAGGCTCAAAAGGAGGCAAAGTAAGTTTTTCTAAAACATAATTAAAATCCCAAGCAGGAACAGGAGGGGTCCTGGGAGGTCTTAAATTTTTGGCCCCTCTCAAGAATTGTCTCACCAAAGGATGAGAAAAAACAGGAGGATCAGAATTGAAATGAGCAGAAATAGCAGAAGCATGAATCTTAATGGAAGAAAAGGAAAGTCCTTTAGACAAAAGATCCGAAAGATAAAGCAAAATAGAAGAGAGATCAGGCACCAGAGGGTCCGAGCCTCGGTCCTGCATCCAAATACAAAACCTCTTCCATTTAGAGGCATAGGATTTCCTAGTGCTAGGCCGTCTAGCTTCTAGAAGAACATCCAAAACTTGTTTGGGAAGGCTAGAAGAAATCAAATTCCTTTGAAGAGCCAAGTTACCAGGCAAAGGGTCTTGAGGTTGGGATGTAGTAACCGACCCTGATGCTGGGACAGAAGAGAAGGGTTCAGAGGGAGAATCCAAGGAGGCTCCAAGAACAGGTGCTTTAAAGTGGGATACCAAAACTGTCGAGGCCAATTTGGAGCAATCAAGATGAGGAACTTGGGCTTGTCCTGTTTTATCTTCAGTAATACCCGAGGTAGTAGAGGAAGAGGAGGGAAGGCATATCCCGAAAGTCTTCTCCCGCTGAAGGACAGGGCATCCACTTTCCAAGCTGTTTTGTGGAAGGACCTGGTGCAAAAACGAGGCAGCTGATGATTGAGATGGGATGCAAACAGATCTATCTGGGGACATCCCCAAACTGCAGTAATCCTGTTGAATAAGTTGGTGTCTAGCATCCATTCGTGAGGATCTGAAATGTTTCTGCTCAGGCTGTCTGCTAAGAGATTCTGTTCTCCTGGAATGAATTGAGCCTGGAGATGTAGATTCAGATTTAGAGCTGTGTCCCATAAAGCCATAGCTAGTCTGCAAAGGGGGTACGAATGAGAACCCCCCTGCTTGTTTATGTACCACATGACTGTGGTGTTGTCTGTGCGAATTTGCGAATTAGCAGAGGCCCTGGTTGCAAAAAGTTCTTGAAGGCTAGAAGAGCATTTTGAACTGCCAACATTTCCTTCAGATTGATGTGCCAGTGAAGATGGTCCTTTGTCCAGGTTCCCTGCTGGCAATTGTCTAGAAAGTGTGCTCCCCAAGCATAATCCGAGGTGTCTGTGGTTATGATTTGAGAAGGCTGAGGTAGACGAAAAGGCTTTCCTTCGTTTAAAGCACACACCCTGGACCACCAGAGGAACTCCTTCTGGAGGCAGGGGATCAGAGGAATCAGAATGTCCAGATCGTGGTAATGCTGTGACCATACACTTTTCAGATACCATTGAAGCTTTCTCATATGAAGCCTTGCATTTGGAATCAACAGAATGCAGGAAGCCATGTAGCCCAGAGCCTGCAGGAATTTCCTTGCAGTGAGCTGAGATAGAGTTGCCAAGGTGTTGAAAATTGTAGCCAGCTGTGATTGTTTTTCTGGAGTGAGGAAGGCCCTTTGTAAGTTCAGATTTAAGAGGGCTCCCAAGAACACCATTTGTTGAGAAGGGATCAAATGTGACTTTTTTGTGTTCACTGAGAATCCCAGAAGGAAGAGAAGACGTTGAACAAATTCCAGATGTTGAAGTAGAAGATCCTTGCTGTCTGCCTGAATAAGGCAGTCATCCAAATAGGGGTAAATCTGAATCCCCTGAAGTCTGCAATAAGCCACTACTGGTGCCAGGCACTTGGTAAAGACTCTGGGCGCAGTAGATAAACCAAAGGGCAGTGCAGAGAATTGAAAGTGTCTCGAACCTGCCTTGAATCTGAGGAATTTCCTGCATTCCTGCCTGATGGGAATGTGTAAGTAGGCTTCCTTTAAGTCCAATGTTACCATCCAGGCGTCCTGAGAGAGCATTGGAATTAGTTGCTGCAGAGTAAGCATCTTGAATTTTGGAATTTCCAAAAAGGTGTTTAACACAGGAAGGTCCAGAATAGGTCTCCATGAGCTTTGTTTTCTTGGAACCAGAAACAGTCTTGAATAAAAACCTTTTCCCCTCTCTGAGAGTGGAACAGGCTCTATGGCTCTCATGGCCAGAGGAGCATCCACTTGATTTAAGGCCTCTGACCATTGATGTTTTGGCAGATCTGGCCAACCGTGAGCCCTTGGCAGAGTATGAAAGTGGAATTTGTAGCCTTTTAAAATCACGTCCAATACCCATCCGTCCTGGGTAATATGAGTCCAATTTCTGTATAAAAAAGAGACAGTTTTCCTCCGAGAGGGGCATCCAGGTGAAGGGGTCCTGAAGCCCAACCGAGAGAGTCATTGAGTTTGTTTTCTTTGAGATTGAGATCTGTCTTCTCCCATTCTTGGTGAACAAGCAGTCCATTGTCTAGATCTGTAAGAGGCCTGAGCTTGACCACGACCTCTGGAGCATCTATATCTTCCCCTTTGAGGCCTGTCAGACGTGGGAAAGGACCAATTTTTGGAGGGCCAATTCCTGGAAAATCTAGGAGGCTGAACCTGCAAGAAATCTTTTACAGTTTGCATAGATTTTGCCTTTTCTTCCATCTTTTTAATAACCTCCTCAGCTTTAGATCCAAAAAGAACATCGTGTTGAACAGGGGCATCTAATAACTTAGCCTTAACCTGTTCAGGTAAACTTTGTTCACGAAGCCAGGCATGTCTCCTGATAACAGTGACAGAGGCTGCAGCCCTGCAAGAAGCA
Source organism: Protopterus annectens (assembly GCF_019279795.1). Classification (NCBI taxonomy): domain Eukaryota; kingdom Metazoa; phylum Chordata; order Ceratodontiformes; family Protopteridae; genus Protopterus; species Protopterus annectens. The sequence goes on from NC_056732.1 coordinate 847,156,284, forward strand.
TCCAAGGCATCAAAACCACAATGCAAACTATGTTTGTTCACTTGTTCAGTAGCATGCAATACATCCTGAAGTTCCTTATCCTCTGCACATGCAGGAAGGGAAGCAAGCTTTTGCTTTAAAACAGACAAAAGAAATTGCTGATACTTAAACATATGAAACTGGCAATTTAAAGCCCTTACAGACAGGGTAGCAGAAGTATATACCTTTTTTCCCCACCTGTCTAAAGCACGAGAATCCTTCTCAGAGGAATAGGATTCTTAGAAGTAGCAACCTTAGCAGCCTTAGAGCCCTGAGAAATAGTTTCAGGATCCAGAAGGGTTCTTAAATAAGAATAAATGAGAGTCAGGAACCCTATAAAACCTATCAGGCTTAGAAGGAGCAGGAGGCATGGAATCAGGATTCAAATTAGCCTCAGAAAAAGCATCATCCACAATGTCAAGAACAGGAGGGATAGATAAAGGCCTATGTTGAGGAAGAAGAAGGAATTCTCTAAGCCTCTTCTTGGAAGCAGAATACTCCTGACCTTCCCAATGAAAATGTTCCCTCATCTCATGTAAGGTTTCCCCAAAAGAGAAATCTTCAGGCGGAGAGGCAGAGGGCAAAGAGTCCTCAGCATCCGAATCCTCATAAGGAGGAAAAGAATACTCCTGATCAGAGGAAGAGACAGAAGATACAGAAGCCTGGTCAGAGGAATCCAGAGTAACATCCTGTCGAGGACTTTTTTCAGGTGGGGGGTGAGAACCCCTAATCATGGTTAAGTAAATCTTCAGCCATCTTTAATAATTGCTTCTGTGTCCTGGGAGTAGATTCAGAAAGTAGCTTGGGCCGGAACTTTAGACTTAACAGGAGTCTATGTATTTCGCCTTTGAAATAGTGATGTGAGTAGGCCTGAAAACCCCCTCAGAAGCCGGTACCTGCACAGCGGTTCTGGACCCATCTGAGGGAGCGACGTCCAAAGGTCCTGCAGCAGTTAAAATAGTAGGCCTTGATGGCTCCCCATGGGAGTCCGTATCGGCCATCGGTTCAGAAGCGGCGGACGACAGGGGCTGCAAAAGCACCTCACTGATGACAGCCGAACCGGACGCTGGCTCCAGCTGCAACGAGTCCTGTTTGGACCTCGGAGGCCTGTCTTTGTCTTTGCACTTCTTTTGAATTCCGGTAGTGTCCGACAACATTCTATAATTGAAGCGTCTGCCAAAATAATTTAGAGCCCAATCGTACCTGCGCTTGATAGTATGAGAATTGAACCTGGCACAGAACCGACAACAAGAAACGTCGTGGTCAGGGCCTAAGCAAGGTAGACGGTAAGAGTGGAAATCTTTATGAGGTATTTGTTTCCCACACGATATACAATTATTAACTTTTTCTGACATTGGAGGAACAAGAAAAAGATTCCCCAACGGGGTACTTAGCTTTGAGAAGAGAAGTAAGAACTTCGGACCGACAACAACAAAATACGCTGTTCGAAAATCGCCAACCAACGACTTGCGAGCTGCTTTCCACCACACGGCAAGAAAGACTGGAGAAGATGGCGTCGGCTGAGGGCTATGTACCAGAGCGTACTGACGTCAGGGTACTAGCTTGTACAGCCGACGCTGGACCCAGACTTTGGGATTCTGGCCGACCTCGGGCTGCCTGCCGGCAGGAGCACCCTACAGTTATGACTGCAACAGTGAAACACGAAGAACATCAAACAATTGCTCTGATTTCCTGCTGTCCTTGGTTCTGTCCAGGTAAAAACGTAGTTGTCTGTGTACATCCAAGGAATGCAAGATCCTTTCCCCCCTATTTTGAGGACTGGGGAAAAAAGTTGGCAGGTGAATAGTTTGGTTTAAAGCCACTTTGGAAACCACCTTAGGCATGAAAGTAGGATTAGTCCTTAAAGACTCCCTGTCTTGGTGAAAAATAATATAAAGTTCCACAGCCATGAGAGCTTGCAACTCCGAAACTCTCCTGGCAGAGGTCAGAGCTAACAGGATGGCTGTCTTCCAAGATAAAAACTTGATGTCAGATGTGGCAGCAGGCTCAAAAGGAGGTAAGGTGAGTTTTTCCAAAACATAGTGGAGATCTAGGGGGCCTTAAGTTCTTAGCTCCTCTGAGAAACGGTCTCATGAGCTGGTGGGAAAAGATTGGAGGGTCTGTATTATAATGAGCAGAAATAGAAGAGGCATGTATCTTTATGGAAGAAAAAGAAAGACCCTTATGTAAGAGGTCTGAAAGATAAAGTAAAATCAGAGGAATGTTAGGAATAAGAGGATCCGAATCCTGAGCCTGCATCCAGGTGCAAAATCTTTTCCATTTTCCTGCATAAGATTTTCTAGTGCTAGGACGTCTGGCTTCTAAAATGACATCCATAACCTGCTTGGGTAGGAGAGAATGAATCATAGACCCTGGATTAACCAGGCAGCCAGGCTGAGAGTTTGACATGGGAGTGCAGAACTTGACCCTGGTGTTGGGACAGAAGGTTCGGAGTCTGAGGTAAAACCCAAGGGGGCTCCAGAGAAAGGTTCTTCAGAGTTGGGTACCAAAACTGTCGAGGCCAATTTGGGGCCAGTAATATTATCATCTTGGGCTTGTCTTGTTTGATCTTTAATAACACCTGTGGAAGAAGAGGTAGAGGCGGGAAGGCATACCCAGAGAGGTTTCCAACTGAATGATAGTGCATCCACTTTCCAAGCTAGTTCGTGGAATGTCCTTGTGCAAAAATCTGCAGTTGATGATTGAGGTGGGATGCAAAGAGGTCTATGTGAGGACATCCCCAGACTGCTGTAGCCATCTTGAATATTTCGGTGTCCAGCATCCATTCGTGAGGATCTGACAGGTTCCTGCTCAGACTGTCTGCCAGGATGTTTTGCTTCCCTGGTAGAAACTGAGCTTGAAGGTCCAGTTTGTAAGCTAGAGCTGTGTTCCATAGATTCATGGCTAGTCTGCAAAGGGGATAGGAATGTGATCCCCCTTGCTTGTTTATGTACCACATAACTGTGGTGTTGTCTGTTCGTATCAGTAGTTGTCCTAGTTGTAGAAGATTCCTGAAGGCCAATAGAGCGTTCTGAACGGCTAACATTTCCTTTAAATTGATATGCAGGTGCTTCTGATCCTTTGTCCAAAGGCCCTGCAGGCAGTTGCCCTGCAAATGGGCTCCCCATGCATAATCCGAGGCGTCCGTGGTTAGTATCTGACTGGCTGGAGGCAGACTGAAGGCCTTCCCTTTGTTTTGAGTACATGCCTTGGACCACCAAAGGAATTCCTTTTGAAGGCAAGGCAGGACGGTGATCTGTATGTCTAAACTGTGGCAATGCTGAGACCATACACTTTTTAGGTACCACTGTATTTTCCTCATATGTAGTCTTGCATATGGTACGAGAAGGCTGCAGGAGGCCATATAACCCAAAGCCTGCAGGAATTTCCTTGCAGATAGCGGAGTTAATGATGCCAAGGTTTTGAAAGTTGAAGCCAGCTGTAATTGTTTTTCGTATGTCAGAAATGCCATCTGGGTTGTTGTGTTTAGAAGAGCACCCAGAAAAGTTATCTGTTGTGAGGGTGTCAAATTTGACTTTTTTATGTTTACAGTGAATCCCAGGAACTTGAGAAGTTTCTGAACAAATTCTAGATGCTGGAGTAAGACATCCTTGCTGTCTGCCTGAATAAGACAGTCATCCAGAGAAGGGTAAATTTGAATTCCCTTGAGTCTGCAATAAGCTACTACTGGAGCCAGGCATTTGGTGAAGACCCTGGGCGCAGTAGACAATCCAAAGGGCAGCGCAGAGAATTGATAGTGCCTCGATCCGGCCTTGAACCGGAGGTATTTTCTGCACTCCTGCCTGATGGGAATGTGTAAATAAGCCTCCTTTAAATCCAAAGTTACCATCCATGCATTTTTGGTCAGCATTGGAAGTAGCTGCTGTAGAGTAAGCATCTTGAATTTGGTATCTCGAGAAGTGTTCAAGACTGATAGATCCAGAATGGGTCTCCATGAATTTTGCTTTCTGGGAACTAGAAAGAGCCTTGAGTAAAAACCTTGTCCCATTTCTGAAAGTGGAACCAGTTCTATGGCTTTCATAGCCAAGAGGGCTTCCACCTGGTTTAAGGCCTCTAACCATTGATGTTTTGGTAGATCCGGCCATCCGCTTGGTCTTGGTAGGGTATGAAAATGGAATTTGTAACCTCTTGAAACCACATCCAGAACCCACTTGTCTTGGGTTATGTGAGTCCAATTTAGGTGAAAAAGACAAAGTTTTCCTCTGAGAGGGGCTTCCAGGCAAGAAGTTCCTGTAGCCCAACAGGGGGAGTCATTGAGCATGTTTTCTATGAGCTTGCGACCTGTCCTCTCCTCCCCTAGGGGTGGAAGCAGTCCACTGTCTTGGTCTATAAGAGGCTTGCGTTTGGGGCCTTCCTTGGGAGCGTCTGTATCTACCCCTCTGAGGCCTGTCTGAATTGGGAAAGGACCAATTTTTAGTAGGCCAATTCCTACTAAATCTGGGTGGCTATACTTGTAAGAAATCCTTAACCGTTTGCATGGATTTTGCCTTGTCCTCCCATCTTCTTTATCACCTCTTCAGCCTTTGATCCAAACAAAACATTATGTTGAACAGGAGCATCCAATAACTTAGCTTTTACTTGATCTGGAAAGTTTTGTTCCTTTAACCAAGCATGCCATCTAATGACTGTGCCAGAGGCAGCAGCCCTACAAGATGCCTCCAAGGCATCAAAACCACAGTGTAAACCATGCTTCCCAACTTGTTCAGTGGCACGCATTAAATCATGTAATTCCTTATCATCTGCACAAGCAGAAATGGTAGTCAGCTTTTGTTCCAAAACAGACAGAAGAAATTGCTGGTATTTCAGCATATGAAATTGGCAGTTTAAAACCCTAATAGATAAAGTTGCAGAAGTGTACACTTTTTTGCCCCATCTTTCTAAAGATCTGGAATCCTTCTCAGTGGGAATGGGGTTTTTAGCAGTAGCGGCCTTAACCCCCTTAGGGCCCTGAGAAATGGTTTCAGGATCAGCAGTAGGATTCTTGTATAAAAACTGGTGGGAATCAGGAACCCTATAATATCTGTCTGGCCTAACAGGAGCTGGAGGAAAAGAGTCAGGAGTTAAGTTAGCCTCCGAAAAAGCATAATCCACAATATCCAAAATGGGAGGGATAGCCAGGGGTCTATGTTGGGGAGGAAGAAGAAAATCCCTAAGTCTCTTCTTAGATTCCGAGTACTCCTGTCCTTCCCAATGAAAGTGTTCCCTCATTTCATGTAAAGTTTCCCCAAAAGAAAAATCCTCAGGGGGAGAAGCTGAAGGAATGGATTCCTCAGAATCAGAATCCTCATAAGGAGGGAAAGAATAATCCTGGTCAGAATAAGAAACTGAAGAAACAGAAGCCTGATCAGAGGAGTCACAATACAATTCCTGCCTTGGCCTTTTATCTGGAGGGGGATGTGAACCCCTAATCATAGTAAGTAAGTCCTCCGCCATCTTAAGTAATTGTTTCTGAGACTTGGGTCAGAAGAGGCCTGGGCTGTAGTCTTTGATTTAGAAGGAGTCTTTGCCTTTGTCTTTGGCTTTGCCTTTATCAGAAGCTGAGCAGGCCTGAAAACCCCTTCGGAAGCCGGTACCTGCACAGCGGCTCCGGGCCCATCCGAAGGAGCACTGTCCGAAGGTCCTGCAACTGAAATATTCAAAGGCCTAGTTGGCTCCTCGTGGGAGTCCGTTTTAGCCATCGGTTCCGAAATGGCCGATGACAGAGGCTGCAAAAGCGCCTCACTGATGACTGCCGAACCTGAAGCTGGCTCTGCTTGTAAAATATCGTCTGATTTGGACCTCGGAGGCCTGTCTTTATCCTTGCGTCATTTGTGAACTCCGGTAGCTGGAAGCGTGTCCGATGACATTTTGTAATTAAAACGCCTACCGAAGTAATGAAATGCAAAATCGTACCTTCATTTAATAGTACGTTGATTAAATCTAGCACAAAACCGACAACTAGCTACGTCGTGGTCAGGGCCTAAGCAAGGAATACAGTAAGAATGAAAATCCTTATGAGGTATTTGCTTCCCACATGAAATACAATTATTAACTTTTTCTGACATCGGACTGGAGCAAGAAAAAAGTTTCCCCAATGGGGTACTTAGATTTGAGTAGGAGAAGAAAGTCTTCGGACTGAAGCACGTTTAGAAAAAATTGTCAGGAGTCAGCCGACCGGCACTTGAGAACTGCTATCACCGCATGCAAAGAAAGACTGGAGAACATGGCGTTGGCTGCCAGCTTTGTACTCCTGGCACTCTGACGTCAGGGTGCATGGCTGAGCAGCCGACGCCGGACCCAAACTTTGTGATTCCGGCCGACCGAGGGCTGCCTGCCGGCAGGGGAGAACCATACAGTCATGACTGCAACAGTGAAACACGATGAACATCAGTTTCTGTGAAGTAGGTGTTAAACTGTGTAACTATACAGTCAGAGGTATATTTTGTAGTGGGAGGGGTTGTACCAGCTTTTACAGGTCGGAGAATGTTGTTAATTGCAGTCCAGAATTTTTTTGGGGGGGGGGGGTTGTGGTGTTTAGATTGCATTTTAGAGTAATAGTGTATTTTATCCGGTTTTATTTGCTTTTTAGCTTTGTTTCTTAGTTCACAGTAAGACTGCATTGTAACTTGGGGTTTTGTTTTTTGCCAGTGTACCCAAGCTTTATGAACTGCGCTGGTGGTGCTGCGGTAGCATCGTCACCTCACAGTAATATGTCATCATGTTCGATTCCCAGCTAAAGCGTCTTCTGTGTGGAGACATGCGTGAATGGGCGTACCTTCGTTGAAGGTTGTGCGTCAGGGCTGGCAACTCGGCATTTAAAAATCTACTGCCAATCATTAGCAGACCGGAGTTCCGCTGTGGCGACCCCTAACCGGGAAAAGCCAAAAGACACAACAACCACCCAAGCTTTATCTCTTGCTTTTAGCAGCAAACCTGGTTTCTTTACTTAACTATTGAGCAAAGTTTGATTTAATTCTAATGGTCATGGGAGGGCATGTTCATCTAGGATAGATAAGAAGGTGCTTGTGAAGTAATTAGTGACAGCATCTAGGGGCAGTAAAGTAAGAAAGAAAGCCCATTCTCTCATACAGAAACATTCAGTCCCTAACACAGCTGAATCCCAGCTCAGCCTCTCTTCACAGATTTGCTTTGCTCACTTCTTTCATTCCCACACTTCCATTATTTACATCCTGTTACAGCTACAACATATGCATATGCTCCACAAACTACAGGTCTGCGCCATTAATGTGCAGCTTCCTGTGTGTCCAAGATACAGGGTTTAATTCTTTCCATCTTCACTTCCCTACTCTTGTCACTTTGAGCATGTCAATCAGACAGTGCTCCCTGTTCACCCAAGAAAAGGGACAATTGTGCCGAGTGGGCTTACATTGTCAACAAATACTTAAAAAAAAAAATAAATAAATAAAATAAAAAAATTAAGCCAACTACAAAATATTTTACTAAACATTCTGAAGAACTCTGTAATGCCAGATGTTTATTGTCATTATGTGGTATGCTTTCCCGAACTTTCCACACTCATACAATTGCTTCTAACAACGCTGTACTACTCAAACCCTGTCTTATGCATGTAAAAATGTTCTCAAGCATTACTCACTAATAAAAACAAAATGTTACTTTATAGGTTCATAGGTTCATAGGTTCATACTAGGCTATCTGCCCGAGGGCATTTACAAGCCTAGCCCATCGTTTTGTGGCTTACGCCACCCCTTTAGTATGGGGAACTATACCCATTATTTTGCTGTGCCTCTGTCGAGCAGTGACACTGAGGTTATCCCTGGGGTATATCTGTGATCTCCCATCCATTGGTCAAGATTTCTCTTGAACAAGGCCAGCGAGGTGCTCTGCCTCACATGTACCGGGATTTTGTTCCACAGCATAGGGAGTCTTTGGGTGATGAATCTATCCCTCCAGCACGTCCTATTAATAGCCGTGTCAAGGTTTAAGTCTCCCGCCCTTGTGGCTCTGATGGATCTAGATTTTTTGAGGTGAAGCATATTCATCAAATCCAAACTCTCATCACACATTATAACCTACCAAACAGTTTAACTGCTAACATTACTTGTGAGGAGCAAGTGCATATGATCAGTCTCCTAGATCTAATGCTCAGTAACTATTATATTATGTATAAATCTTACTGACCAGGTAGTGGCATTTTTTTTCTTTCTTCAAGACCTTTCTGTGATTTGCTCAACCAAGCAGCGAGTTGATAAGTCAACAAAATAAGACAACAGCATACATTAGCAAATAATCAAATGTTATCTACTTCATATCACTGAACGTGAATGACAAACAACACTACAAGACATCATTCCAACTTTTTCATTGCTGCAGGAAAGATATCCATCTAAAAGTTATCTTAACACAGCACCATACTGTAATCAATTTAGACTAGAGTAAAATTCTGAGCCAAACCTATTTCTCAACTTTTGTCAGCCTGCAAAATGTGTAATGAAGTCAACATTTCTCAACTAAATTTCATAAAATAAAGGAAAGCCATTATTTCCAGATAGTGCAAGTCATTTATTGGTAGGAAAGCTATTGCACGTTTCTATTTTTAACAGGGAAAGTGAACTTGGTCATTCTCTCACCCTTTTCAACCACAACCCCAGAACATAAAGACAAGGATACACTAACATAGTCTACAGTGGCTCTATCACAGGATCGATGCCCAACATTCTCAGGATCTGGGGCTCAATTCTAACTTCCAGTCAAAATCTGTA